>NC_134356.1:586085931-586385931 GCF_048569485.1 Anomaloglossus baeobatrachus
GGTGGAAACAGGGCGGCACCAACAGGCATACAATCCGCGGGAGAGCAGACTGTGCCAGCACTGCCAGCAGGGGGCTCTGGAGGACGAGGTCATTTCCTGCTGCACTGTAACAAATACACTCATCCCCCGGACTTTCCATCCATGGACGAGGAGATGAAACTCCGCATCCTACTGGGGGAAGAGGGATCAATGGTGGAGACCACCGCCCAATATGTCACCACATGTCATAAGCTGAGGGGACCATAAGGCCCCTAAAAGGACTTTCAGAGCCCAAATTGTGCCCCAACTCCCCATAACCCTGATCCCCTCCCACCACACTTACTGTATTTCTCTTGCTTTGGTAATACTAATTGTATTTTGGTCCTGCCAATAAAGCATGTTTGAATTTGAATTTGAATTTGAGAAGAGAGAGGAGCAAAAGAGAGGAGAGAGAGAGAGCAGAGAGAAGAGAGAGAGGAGAGAGAGAAGAGAGAGAGGAGAGAGAAGAGAAGAGAGAGAAGAGAGGAGAGAGAGAGAGGTAAGGTGCTCATCTGTGGAGACCTGAACGCCAGGACAGATACAGAGAAGGACTTCCTGTCAACTGACGGAAATGCATACGTCCTGGGAGATGAGCCCTTCTACAGAGACTCAGTACAGACAGCAAGAAACAGCTATGACAGAGTGATGAATAAAAGTGGCAGAACACTGCTGAACCTGTGTCGGAGCTTGGGGCTGTATATACTGAATGGGCGCACCAGGGGTGACTCTTTAGGGAGATTTACACTAAACTCCCAAATGGGCAGCAGTGTAGTGGATTATGCCATAACAGACATAGGCCCAGCAAACATAAATGCCTTCATAGTCACCCCTGACACCCACATGTCAGACCACAACCAGACACTGCTGTACTTCAGATCTACGGACAAGTCACCCACACAAAAGCCCCACTTGAGCTGTCTCCACAACTTGCCACCATCCTTCAAGTGGCCCAAACAGTTAGCTATTGAATACACCAACATGACCAAAAGAACAGAGATTAAAGAGCTGCTTGTAAACTTTCACACAAAATCCTATACATCAACCAGGAAGGGGTCAACCTGGCAGTAAATGACTTTAACCCCTTCACGACCATGGACGGATCTTTCCATCATGGATCGTGTCCCGGTAAGCCCAGCCCCCTTCCGCGGGCAGGTGGCGTGGATCGGCACACATATCAGCTGTTTTCAACAGCTGACATGTGTGCCTACATGTTCCGAGTGGAATCGCATTCCACCCGGAACATTAACCCCTTAGATCTCGCTGCCAAAGTCTGGCAGCGAGATCTATATGCGCGCGGCCATGTTTTCTACTTACCGCCGCCCCCTCCGGACGTCACGTGAGTGATCACGTGACGTTCGGTGGTTGCCATCGTAGCACAGGGTCATGTGATGACGCCTGCTGCTAAGAAGTTTTACTTTCCTTTTTCCTCGGCACGGAGCAGAGGAAAAAAGAAAGTGACTATTTCTGCTGTTTACAGCGGTATAGCTGTGATCAGCATATAGAGATCAGCGATCGGATTGCTGATCGCTATAGCCCCCTAGGGGTACTAGTAAAATAAAATAAAAAAAGTAAAAAAAAGTTTTAAAAAATTAAAAAAAAAAAGAACCTAAAAGTTCAAATCACCAACCCTTTCCTCCCATTGAAAATTAAAGGGTTAAAAAAAATAATAAATGTACACATATTTGGTATCGCCGCGTTCAGAAATGCCCGATCTATCAAAATATAAAATCAATTAATATGATTGGTAAACGGCGTAGTGGCAAAAAAATTCCAAACGCCAAAATTACGTTTTTTGATCGCCGCAAGTTTTACGCAAAATGCAATAACAGGTGATCAAAATGTAGCATCTGCGCAAAAATGCTACCATTAGAAACATCAGCTCGAGAATCAAAAAATAAGCCATCAATGAGCCATAGATCCCAAAAAATGAGAACTCTACGGGTTTCGGAAAATGGCGCAAAACGTACGCCACTTTTATTGGACAAGCTTGTGAATTTTTTTTAACCCCTTAGATACAAATAAACCTATACATGTTTGGTGTCTACAAACTCGCACCAACCTCAGGCATCATACCCACACATCAGTTTTACCATATAGTGAACACCGTGAATAAAAGATCCCAAAAACTATTGTGCCATCACACTTTTTTTGCAATTTTTCCACACTTGGAATTTGTTTGCTGCTTTACAGTACACCATATGGTAAAACTCATGATTTCATTTAAAAGTACAACTTGTCCCGCAAAAAACAAGCCCTCATATGGCAAGATTGATGGAAAAATAAAAAAGTTACGGCTCTCGGAAGAAGGGGAGAAAAAAAACAAAAACGCAAAAACGGAAAGTGCCCCGGGGCTGAAGGGGTTAATAACATCCTATATACCATGGCAGAGCTAGCAGGCCTCAGAAGGACCAACTCCAAGAGACCTACAAATAAACAAGGCCAAAAATGGTTTGACAAAGAATGCAAGGTGTGACGCCCTGGCAAAGCCAGGTTGTCACAGAAAGAGTTAATCCTCCTTGGTAACCTGATCCCACACCGATGCAGCAGGACAAACCACATCCTCCAGGGTAAGAGAAAAGCAGAGCAGAGGGGAGGGGCTGGAGCAGAGTGTTTGGAGAGATAGACAGAAGAGGGGTCTGGAGTTGTAGCTCCCAGGCTGATAGTGAAGCGTGCTCCGAAAGAGCCGGGACAGGCTGTTAGTGAGGAAGGGGCCAGAGGTAGCCGGAGCAGGGTAGTGGCCCGACGGTACCTAGGGTGACCCGGATCACTGCAGGGGAGTGAATTCCCCGTTCCCAGCTGAGGAGAAAGAGGAAGAGAGTGGAGAGAAAGGCACCTGGCTGCAGGGAAAGAAGAGGAGCTGCTGCACCGTGTGTGGGACACTAACACCCCCGTACCGAAGGCTGCGGACACCGGCAATTCCTAGTTATCAGTGACTCTGTGTGAAATACTTGTGAGTACGCCCGTGCCCTCGGGCACCGCACCGCAGCCCTGCGCCCTGCTCCCTGCTTATCCCCGAACGGGCCCCGGGACCAACTGCCCCTACCCACGGAGGGGTTAACATCCTAAGCTGCATCCCAACACCGTTCCCGGGAGTCCCGCACCTTCATCGCAGCGGTGGTGTCCACAATCACCACAACCGTGGGTGGCGTCACGGACAATCTCCCTTAACAAATTCCCTTTTACTGTGGAGCCTGGGATCACAGACCGGGTCACGCCATCGTGATACCCACAGAAGTGACCCCGTGGCCCGGATCTGAGTACCCCTGGTCCCCGGGCGACACACAAGGCACTGCGCAACTCCTTAAGGGTAGCCTCAAATCAAAAACACAGAGACCCCGACAACAAGGAGCTAAGAGCGGTCCATGACACCCTACAGAGGCAATACAAGTGAACCCTCAAGAAGAAAAAACAAAAGCACATCTCCCACAAACTGGAGCAACTCAAAGACTCCCTCCAGGACAACTCATTCTGGGAGACATGGAGCCATATCAGTACAAATCCCAAGCTATGCACCCTCCACATTCAAAATGGCAACATCTGGCACAGCTACTTCAAGGGCCTCTACAAGAATATCCCAGAAGAAGACCTAACCCCAGACCAGGAGCATCTAATGACTAAACTGAGGGACATGAAGGAGACAATCAAGGACTTTCAAAATCCTCTGGACATACCAATCAGTGTGTTCGACATAAAAGACAGAATCAAACGGCTAAAATGTAAGAAGGCCGGGGGCAGTGAAGGCATCCTGCCAGAGATGATCAAATACAGTGCCTCAGACATTCATGCAGCACTGGCAAAACTATTCACCTACGTCCTGAGTGCCGGCTACTTCCCTCAAAGCTGGAATCAAGGTCTAATAACGCCCATCTACAAGAATGGAGACCGACATGATCCAGCAAACTGCAGAGGGATCTGTGTCAACAGCATTCTGGGAAAACTGTTTAACAGCATAATTAATAAAAGGATTATCGCCTTCCTCACCCAGGGTGACATCCTCAGCAAAAGCCAAGCTGGGTTCATGTCAAACCACTGCACCACCGATCCCATCTACACCCTGCACAGCCTCATCAAGACCCACGTCCACAGCAAAAAACAGGGGAAAATATTTGCATGCTTCTTAGACTTCAAAAAGGCATTTGACTCTGTGTGGCACCCTGGCCTGTTCCTGGAACTTCTGGAGAGCGGAATAGGTGGCAGAACCTATGACGTGATCAAAAGCTTATACACTGGGAATCGGTGCAGCATGAAGGTGAATGGGAACAGGACGGCTTTCTTCCGACAGGGCCGTGGGGTCAGACAGGGCTGCAGCCTGAGCCCAACTCTATTCAACATCTATATAAATGGACTAGCAGCAGCTCTAGCTCTAGAGTCCTCCCCCACTCCAGGCCTCAGTCTGTATGACCGAGAGGTGAAGTTCCTGCTGTACGCAGATGACCTCCTGCTACTCTCCCCAACCGAAAGAGGCCTCCAAGATAGCCTGGCAGTACTGTAAACATTCAGCACCACATGGGCGCTTCCCATCAACCAAAAGAAGACCAAAGTCATGGTATTTCAGAAGAGGAACCAGAATAAAATACCCACTCCCTCCTTCACATTAAATGGCTCCACGCTGGAGAAAACCAGCAGCTTTACCTACCTCGGTCTGGAGCTAAGCAATAACAGGAGCCTCAAGCAAGCAGCAGAAGCCCTGAAAGGAAAAGCGTGCAGAACCTTCTACGCCATCAGAAGACAACTGTACCACCTCAAACCACCTGTGAGAGTCTGGCTCAAGATATTTGACAGCGTCATCACCCCTATACTGCTTTATGGCAGCGAGGTATGGGGCCCAGTGACCTACCCAGACCACACAAAGTGGGATTCCAGCCCAACTAGGTCTTCCACATGGAGTTCTGTAAATATCTCCTCCAAGTCCATTACAGCACCTCAAACATAGCCTGTCGGGCAGAGCTGGGCTGATTCCCCTTATGGCGCTATCACACCAGGCACACATACAGAACAGCAACCCCAGCTCCTACCATCATAAAGCCCTGCTGAGCCAGAGTCCAGAGCAAGCCAGGAACCCCAGCAGCCAGTACAGCTAAAGTCAGCAACACACCCTGACAAAAGCCCAAATAAAGAGATCTCAAAGAGCCGCAAGATGCAATACATAAAGGATTGGAAGAGTGAATTAGAGAACTCCCAGAAACTCACCATCTACTGGTCACTGCGGAGGGACTACACTCTGGCCCCATATTTGGAAAGGTTACGCCACCCCAAAGACAGGCAGACCCTGAGCCTGTACAGACTGAGTGCCCACAGCCTAGAGGTGGAAACAGGGCGGCACCGACAGACATTCAAGCCACGGGAGAACAGACTTTGCCAGCACTGCAAACAGGGGGCTCTGGAGGATGAGGCGCATTTCCTGCTGCACTGTAACAAATATTCAGCAGTGAGGGCCTCCCACTTCCAGAAACGTATCACTCATACCCTGGACTTTCCATCCATGGACGAGATGAAACTCTGCTTCCTACTGGAGGAAGAGGAATCAATGGTGGAGATCGCCGCCCAATATGTCACCACATGTCATAAGCTGAGGGGAACATAAGGCCCCTAAAAAGGACTTTCAGAGCGCAAATTGTGCCCCTAACTCCCTGATCCCCACCCACCACACTTACTGTATTTCTCTTGCTTTGGCAACACTAATTGTATTTTGGTCCTGCTAATAAAGCATATTTGAATTTGAATTTGAATTTGAGAGAGGGAGAAGAGAGAGAGAGGAGAGAGAGAAGAGAGAGAAGAGAGGAGAGAGAGAGAAGAGAGAGAAGAGAGAGATAAGAGAGAGAGGAGTGAGAGAGGAGGGAGAAGAGAGAGAGAGAGAGACACGCAGGCACTACCACCCCCATCATCATCCCCACACATACCCCGACACTACCGCACTCATTTTTAGAGATGAGCCACCCCCCTAGAGTTCGAGTTAGGTTCGGTTCGTCGAACGGAGGACAAGTTCGTCGAATGTTCAACGAACCAATTTGAACCCCATTGAAAACAATGGCAGACAAACACAGACACATACAAACACATAGAAAACACCTTCTAAGGTGTCCAAAAGGTGACAAACAACTCACAAGACACCACAAACACATGGAAAAGTAACAAGGACATATACTCATGCAAAAACAAAAGAGCTGGATGAGTAAAAAGAGGAGGAGACACAGATATAGGCATGTCATGCCCTTCTAAAATCATGTAAAACATAGCAAGGGGACTCCAAGCAGAGTCTCCCTTTTTTCCAAAAATTGGGCCACACACACCACTTCAGTGGCATCACTTGTGCCTTAATTGCAAACTTGACATGTTGATTTGCATCAAGCACATTCAAAAATACACCATCCTTAACTGACCCCAGGATGACACCGGGGTAGCAAAGTCCTTGCTGATCCATGACTTGTTCATCTTGATGAACATTAGTCTGTCCACATTGTCACTGGACAGACGCGTGCGCTTATCTGTCAGCACACACCCAGCAGCACTGAAGACACGTTCAGAGACAACGCTGGCTGCGGGACACGACAAGATCTCCAAGGTGTAAGTGGCGAGCTCAGACTATTTTTCAAGATTGGAAGCCCAAAATGAGGAAGGCTCCAGTTGCACAGTCAAAGCATCGATGTTCATTTGGAGATACTCCAGTTTCATCCTCTCCAGCCGTTGACTGTGTGTCAGACTTCTTGTCTCTTGTGGCCTTGCAAAGGATGGTCTAAAAAAATTATGAAACAATTCCATAAAATTCATGTTACCACCAGATACGGTGTTGCTGGTATGGTTTGACTGATGATGATGAGACAGTCCCATGCTTGGCAAGTTACAACTGGGAGATTCACTCTGTGCACCACTGGTGTTTGGTGGAAAAGCCGAGCTAAAATTGCATAACGGCTTCCGCTGATACTCCTGCATACGTGCGTCCCTTTCTATGGCTGGAATTATTTCGCCAATTTTAGACTTGTACTGGGGATCCAAGAGTGTGGCAACCCAGTAGTCATCATTACTTCTATTTCAGACAATCCGAGGGTCATGGTGTAGGTAGTGCAGTAACAAGGCGCTCATGTGTCTTGCACATCCATGCAGACCAAGTCCTTGCTGTGTTTGTGGCGGCGAGGTGATAACCGTGCTTCCTTCCTCTGACATCTCCCCCCAACCTCGAACAACTGAAATTTGACCAAGGTCTCCCTCATCTGCTGAGTCTTCCATGCCCATCGAGAGTTCGTCCTCCATTTGTTCCTGGGCTCCTGCACCTTCCTCAACAGTTTGGCTGCTACCATGTGCCCTTGTTAATCCCTCTCCCCCACCATCCCATGCCTGCCACCTTGGTGATGCTGAACGTCTGGACCTTGTAGATCTTGGTATCCCTTCTGCATATGAATCCTCCTGTACTTCCTCCCCTTCCTCTTGTCCCGCCCCCTGACTCCGAATAGTGTTTAGAGTGTGCTCCAGCTGTAAATGATTAGAATTGTCATGCTGATATGGCATTGTCAGCGCTAAACATGTTCGTCGCCATGTCGAAACTGTGCAAAAGGGTGCATAGGTCCTTGATCTGAGACCACTCCAGCAGATCTGCCCCACCTCTGCATCTCGTTGGCCCAGGCTATACGTCATAACGTATTGCACCAGGGCTCGGTGGTGCTGCCACAGTCGCTGCAACATGTGGAAAGTCGAATTCCAGCGTGTCGCCACATCACATTTCAGGCGGTGAACCAGCAGGCCGAAAGACTTCTGGAGCGATGCAAGTGGGTCAGCTGCGCCGGTTGAACGGCGCAAGTGAGCAGAGAGTGACCTGCCCTGTGCAGAAGCCCATCTAGGCCGGGATAGTGGGTTAAAAATTGCTGGACAACAAGGTTCAACACGTGAGCCATACAAGGCACGTGTGTCACCTTGCCCTGGCGAAGGGCCGCACCCAGGTTTGCAGCATTTTTGCACACGGCCTTCCCTGGCTGCAGGTTGAGTGGAGACAACCATTTACTAAACTCGCTCTCCAGAGCTGCCCACAATTCCTCAGCTGTGTGAATTTTATTTCCCAGACATTTCAATGTAAAGACCGCCTGATGCCGTTGAGCTCTGCTGCCAGCATAGTAAGGAGGTGTGCGGGATTCCTTGTGCACAGTTACAACGCGGGTGGCCAGACTAGACAGGCTTTGGGTGGAGGTGGAGGACCCAGACGAGGTTGAGGAGGCAGAAGCAGTGGAGGAACTTCGACATACAGAGGATTGAAGCACAACTCGTTGGGACGGCAAGACTTGTACAGGAGACCCTTCTCCATCTCTCACCATAGTTACCCAGTGCCCAGTAAGCGACATGTAATGCCCCTGTCCATGCTTACTGGTCCAAGTATCAGTGGTGAAATGCACCCTGTTACACACAGAGTTTCTCAAGGAAGCGGTGATGTTGTGTGCGACATGCTGGTGTAGCGCAGGCACGCCTTTCTTGGAGAAGTAGTGGCGACTGGGCATCTGGTACTGGGGCACAGCAACGGACATAAGGTCTCGAAAATCTTCTGTGTCCACTAGGCGGAAAGGCAGCATTTCTGTTGCCAACAGGTTGCAGAGGGTGAAAGTCAACCTCTTAAAATTGTCATGGCTAGCAGGAAATGGTCTTTTAATTGTCCACATCTGAGGGACCGAGATCTGGCTGCTGTGTGGAGATGGCGTTGAGTAGGGTGTCCCTGGAAAACTGCTGGTCTGTGAGGTAAGTGCAGGAGGAGACATGATGTTGCCTTCATCCAAAGTTGGTGCTCTCGATGTCTGAGAGAGCTCTACACCAGCACCTGTTTCCCCTTCCAAAACAACTGACAACCTGCCAATCAAACTGCCTGTTGCGGTTAAAGAGGTGGAAGGTCTGCATCGAAAAGCATTTGTGACAGCTGTCCCCACAGTCACAGAGAATGAAGAGCGTGCGGATGCACTTGAAGGGGCAGACGGTGGTTGGCCTGCTCTGCTAGGATGCATTGTAGCACAGTGAGCTTCCCACTGGGACTTATGCTTGTTATTCATGTGATGGTTCATGGACAAAGTAGTGAAACTAGTGAGTTTTTGGCCTCTACTTACAGATTGGCGACAAATCTTACAGATCACATGAGTTGAGTGATCCTTTGCGATGTCAAAAAAGGACCAGGCTAGGCAACTATTAGAGCCCATGTGATCTGCAGAGCCACCCCGATTTGTGCTCAGAGGCAGAGTTGTGGCTGAGGATGCAGTTGTTGACATGCTTCCAGTACTCCGTCTTTGTCTAGGAAGGCGCAAGCTAACCGCGTCGTCAGTCGCATCCTCCTACACTGCCTCTGCTGACCTCCTCGAGTGCCTGACTGTGGGTTGACAGTAAGTGGGATCTACAACCTCATCATCAACCTGTGTGTTTGCACGCCCTTCGCACTCAGACCTAACCTCTTCCTGACCTGACTGAATAGTTAAGTTGTCATTCCAATCAGGTATCTGAGTCTCATCGTCATCACTATGTTCCTCATTGTCTCCACCAAGAGGTGTTATGTTTTGGGAATGAGGGTCTATATTATGCTCAGAAACTTAGTCATGAGGGCCTGAATCTGACTCACAAAGCTTCTGGGCATCACTGCAGATCATTTCCTGGTCTGTACTCACTGTAGCTTTGGAGCAGACCTCTGATTCCCAGGCAATAGTGTGACTAAACATCTCTGCAGACTCATCCATCTCTGTTACACCATACTCTGCAGGGCGGGTGGAGACTTGAGAGCTGGTAGAAAGCAAGTGCGATTGGGGTGACAACTCAGAGGACTGTTGTTTTTTGAATGTTGAAGTTGAGGTGGAGGAGAGGCCACTTGTTCGAGCACTTGAGATCCATTCAAGCATGTTCTTTTTTTGTGCATTATCTACCTTTGTTAGAGTTGTTCGGTTCCGTAATAAAGGGATCACATCAGATTGTCCATGGAAAGTAATAGACATCTTACTTTTGCTTGAAGATGGCCTTTCTTCAGCAGATGTTACTGTAGCTTTACCACCTACCCCACGGACACAAACTTTTTTTTCCTTTCCAACATGCCTGTCCCCCTTTCCACCAGCATCTGTCCTTTTGCCACTCATTTTGTTAGCAACCAGATTGAACACTTAAAATGTCGTAGCAAAAATGGAGAGGTGGTGTACAATGCAGAGGTGGTCTAGCTTTATTGACAGCTGAAGAACCAACACTGACTATCCCTGACAATGAAACTATGGCCCTAAAACTGGCAACACTTTTTGCAATTTAAAATAGCGTAGCAAAAATCGAGATGTGGTGTACAATGTAGAGGTGGTATAGCTAAATTGTCAGCAGAGGAACCCTAAGGTAGTATCCCAGACAATGAAAGTATGCAACTAAAAATGGCAGCACTTTTGGCAATTAAAATTGCGTAGCAAAAATGGACAGGTGCTGTACAATGCAGAGATGGTATAGCAAAATTGTCAGCAGAGGAACCCTAACATAGTATCTCAGACAAGGAAAGTATGCCCCTAAAAATGGCAGCACTTTTTGCAATTAAAATTGCGTAGCAAAAATGGAGATGTGCTGTACAATGCCCAGGTGGTATAGCAAAATTGTTAGCAGAGGAACCCTAACATAGTATCCCAGACAATGAAAGTATGCCCTAAAAATGGCAGCACTTTTGGCAACTAAAATTGTGTAGCAAAAATGGACAGGTGGTGTACAATGCAGAGGTGGTCTAGCTTTATTGACAGCTGAAGAACCAACACTGACTATCCCTGACAATAAAACTATGGCCCTAAATGTGTCAGCACTGTTTGCAATTAAAATTGCGTAGCAAAAATGTACAGGTGTGTAGAATGCACAGGTGCTGTAGCTAGCTGGACAGCAAAGGAACACTAAGTTAGTATCCCAGACAATTTTAGTTTGCCACTAAAAGTGTCAACAATGTTTGCAATTAAAATTGCGTAGCAAAAATTGGCAGGTGTGTATAATGCACAGGTGCTGTAGCTTGCTGGTCTGCAAAGGAAGCCTCACTTTCTTTCCCTGCCAATGATACAATGCCCCAAGGAATTGCCTGAGCTGATGTAGCCAGACGTTGTGATTTAAACCCCTGCACAGCATTGGCACAGACCTGCCTAGCAACAATGGCTATGATCGGCTGTAATGCAGCCCTGAAAAGGGCTGGAATTACAAGTAATCCCTAATCCCTAAAGCGCAGTGTAGATTGCACTGTATGTCTATAGTGCACAAAGCAGCAGCAGCAGGAGCAGGAACGGTGACTGTCATCCACCCGCAGCAGAGAGATAATGGTGGCAATAGGGAAAATTGCCGTGTCTTATAAGGCAAGGACATGTGACATGCGCAGCCTATGACACATGCTTTTGCTTGTCTGACAAAAATCCACTTTGCTGTGTGTGTGTCTGTGATTTGCTGACAGCCTGGCCCGCCCCACTGTATGCACGGTTAGGAAAAAAAAAATGGCAATCGCCATTCTTTCAGCACACATTATCATCCCTGCACACACCCCGGCACTACCGCACACATCATCTTTTTTTTTTTTTTAACTATTTATTTTACTGCACGATATAGACCCACCCGCCGGCGGCTGTGATTGATTGTAGTGAGACAGCTGTCCCTCAGCGTGGGGGCATGTCTGACTGCAACCAATCATGGGCGCCAGTGGGTGGGGAAAGCAGGGAATACAAGATTGAATAATGAGTGGCAGCCATTTGCAAAAGAAGAAAAGTCGCCGGAGCTTTGTGACAGCCGTGCAGCTTATCGGTGAGTAAGAAAGAGAGAGGGATTGTGCTGGGGACGCAGGACGCATGCAAATACACAACGTGCGCACATAGCCTTACTGTGAAAAGCCACGCTTATGGTGATCGAACCGTTATCGAACGTTAACTCGAACGGTCGAACGTGAAGCAAATCATTCGAGTTCGTCGAACGACTCGAACATCGCCCAAAACAACTCAAATTTGAAATTGGCGAACGGTTCGCTTCAAACATTGCTCATCTCTTGTTACCACACAGAGGGGGTGATATAAAAAATATTTTACAACGCAAAGAAGCATATTGGATTTTGGACATGAAAACGAGATCACCTGCGGGTCTAAATCT
This sequence comes from Anomaloglossus baeobatrachus, assembly GCF_048569485.1. Taxonomy (NCBI): domain Eukaryota; kingdom Metazoa; phylum Chordata; class Amphibia; order Anura; family Aromobatidae; genus Anomaloglossus; species Anomaloglossus baeobatrachus. Next base: position 586,098,031 of record NC_134356.1, read on the forward strand.
TAAAAATGTTTTAATGCTTCTGTATTGAATGGGGGTTTTTTTGCTTTTTTTTCTTCTTCCCCTTTGCACACATATGCTGTTTGATTAATTAATTAACTTAATCTGCTACTGCTATTGTGACCTCATGTCATGTTTACTTGTGCTTTTAAAAGGCTTGTTTCATTATGCTCTGTATGGAGACAGAATAAGGATGTGATATCCGAAACTCGTCCTCCTGCTCTATGTTTCTTGTACTTGACATGATGGAATTTTATCTATGATGAAATAAAGAAAAAATTTTTACTTTGAAATTTGGACCTGTTTGCTGGACAATCCTACAAATTTATCTGGGGTGCTTGGCTGCCATGTGGTTCCACATACTAGTGGTGCTCAGGTTGCCTTTGCCCTGGCCTCTGCTCAACTTGGTATGGCAGATGCTACAGATCACAATGTTTTTTTCTGAAGGACTTTCAGAAGAAAAAATCCAACAGTGTCTGAACGCCCCCTTGCTCTGACTTGGGCCACAGTGGGGGTGCTCTTGGGAACGATCGACCCATTTCTCACTCTGGACAAAGCACTACCCCTTGGTGTCTGTGTTGGTGCTACATATCCATCTTCCTCTGTGTTGCTGTGCTGGTTATGAATGTCATTATCGACCACTTCGTATTCCACCTCATCCTCCTTCCCACTTGAGATGGTAGGCTGACCTGATGGCAACTGTGTCTCATCATTATCAGCCTCCACCTCTGGAGACAGAATATCAGGTTCCTCAAACTGGCTTTCTTCTGTCCGTAGGTCCTCAAATACTTGTGCATCAATGCTTGCCACCTCCTCACTTCCCTCTTCAATGCTGCACGGGGAGAGGTGAGAGCCAACCAAAGGATATGTACAAAACAGATCCTCAGAGTGGCCAAGATTGGGGTCATATGTCTCCTGTTTCTGATGAAGGGGGGAGAAGGCGGACCACTATGAGGTTTGGATGAGCCAGCCTTCTGTGCATCCACACTATCCACAGTAGACTGTGTGGTCGTGAAAGATTGGTTACTGCTTCACAAATGCAAAGAGACCTTGTCTGCCATCCAAGACAGAATCTGCCCTCACTCCTCTGGCTTCCACACATGTTTTACATTCCAGACCGGGAAATTTGGCAAGGAACATAGGGGATGCATCATTCTTCTTCTGACCTGACACAGACTCAGTGCCTTGTCGTCCACCACTGACAACACCATGCCAACGTCCAAGTCCCTGACCCTTAACAACTGTCTTTTTTGTCATTTTGGGTTTTGCTGACATATTTGTATAGCCCAAGCCGAGCAAACTTTGACCCCAAAAATATTGTGGAGAAAATACAAGTGAGTACTTTGTCCAGCCAGCACTGATTGCTAGAGTACTGGTTTGTAATTATTTGCAAAAGCTACTAGCAATCTATTAATGTGGCTAATGTGGACGGGCGGCACAAGTCAGGCTGTGAACCCCTAAATATCGTGGAAACAGAAATGTGCTTTAATGTATCAGGCAGCAGTAAATGCTAGAGTACTGCTTTGTAATTATTAGCAGAAGTCACTAGCAACATATTAATGTGGGTCATCTGGATGCCACAAGGAAGGCAGTGAACCCCAAATTATTGTGGAAACAGGTACGGTGCTTTACTGTATCAAGCAGCACTGATTGCTAGAGTACTGATTTGCAATTATTTGCAAAAGCCACTAGCAACGTATCAATGTGAGTGATCTGGATGCAACAAGTCAGGCTGTGAACCCTTAAATATTGTGGAAACAGGAACGGTGCTTTACTGTATCAGGCAGCAGTAAATGCTAAAGTACTGCTTTGTAATTATTTGCAAAAGCCACTAACAACGTATTAATGTGGGTGATCTGGATGCTACAAGTCAGGCTGTGAATACTTAAATACTGTGGAAATGGAAACAAGTCCCAATTCCCTACCTAATCCACAATCTCTCCCTCCCTGCTGTGACCTTGTTCAGTGCTATCAGCTCTTAAAAGAGCTATTGTATTCTGGTTTCTGGACAGTAGGATAGAGGTAGTGACACACTGCTTTAAAAACTGCCCCTGCTTGGAAATCTGTCCCTCTGAACCTAAAGGCCACTTCACACATAACGAGATTGTGAACGAGATCGTTACTACGTCAACGTTTTTGTGACGCAAGAACGACTTTAATAGCAATCTCGTCACGTTTGACACGTACCAACGATTCACCCCCTGCTGCGAAATCGCTGATTGATGCCGAACAGCTTGGGCCATTTTTGGCTCATTGTAGTCCTGCTGGCCTGAATGAATCTGTATGTTTGACACCCTACTAACGATTTCGTTGACGACCTAGATGAGATGCACGAAGGCGTGTAGTTGCGTCCCCGTTTCCACGCCCCTTCTGCACCGATTGGTTGGCGCTGAGAACAATAGTGTGTAGTTACGTCACCATTTCCGCGCCCCTCTCTGCACCGATTGGTTAGCACTCAGAACACTATTACATTCTGATTGGGTATCGCTTCATGCTTTGTTCCTTTTTGAGTCTTCTAGGACTACACCCAGATTCATTCGTGCTTTGTTCCCGCTTGCTTGGTTTTCGGATCAAAGCCGCATCTGCACTTGGATTAATCCCTCATTCGTTCCCGAGCGTGTCGCTGTGAGGATCGAAACTGCGATTATTAATAGATAGCATAGACGGCTGCATTTTCTGGACACGGTAAGTCATTTTTGAAAAGTCTTTGTTACTTGTTCCATGTTTTTGTTATAGTATTGATAGTATTTGTGTTTATAGATAGTAATTATTTTTGCAGATAATGAAAGTGGTTGGTTGTTATCTGTATACATATTGCCTTTTGTGCGTCCATCGTCCTTTTATGTGTCCTTATCTAGTATTGCTGGCTATTTTGTCTCTCTGCTACAGCCGCCATTTTGTGTCTCTGACACAGTTAGAACTGGTGCACTTCTATGAGGGCGGCCATTTTAGTGTCTCTTCTACACCCCCCAAAAAAATGTGATTGGTTTATAGCAACTTCTCTCATCTTTACATGTTTTTTTGCAGTGTGGACAACATGAACGACATGCAGCGTGTTGTGCTGGGTGCTGCATTGATGTTTGAGGCCGTTCGGCTACGTGAAGGGGAACAGAGGCGTTCCAAACAAAAGCGCTGCATGTGGACCAGAGACTAGCTGCAGAAGAGGTACAAATACTCCCACATGCAACTTCTAAGAGAGCTGCAGGAGAATAATCCTCAGGATTTCCACAATTTTCTGCGGATGTCAGAGGAATCATTCAACCTTTTACTCGAAAGAGTTACGCCTATTATTCAGCTCAAGAATACAGCGATGCGTGCTGCCATCCCGGCAGATGAAAGATTGGCAGTCACGCTGCGTTTCCTGGCCACCGGATGCTCCCTGCAAGACTTGCATTTTTCTTCTGCAATTTCAAGGTCCCTGCTCAGCGTTCTTATTCCGGAGACATGTAGAGCAATTTTCCACAGTCTGCGTAACTACATTGAGTTCCCCAAAACTGTGAAGGAATGGCAAAAGATTGCCTCCGATTTTGAGCACCTTTGGCAGTTCCCGAACTGTGGTGGTGCTTTGGATGGGAAACATGTGCGGATCACTCAACCACTGAACAGCGGCTCCTATTTTTATAACTATAAGGGCTATTTCAGCATCATCCTAATGGCCCTTGTGAATGCCAATTACGAATTTATTGCTGTTGATGTTGGCATGAATGGCAGGGTTTCTGACAGTGGGGTTTTAGAGCACACAGGCTTTGGTGAACGTTTGCAAAATGGTGAACTGCACTTGCCCCCCAACTCTGACACTACCGCAAACCTTAACTTTGTATTTGTGGGCGATGAAGCATTCCCACTTCATCCCAATCTCATGAAACCATTCCCCCAGAAAAGTCTAACGGCGGAAAGACAAAGGTGCAATTACAGATTATCAAGGGCACGCTGGGTTGTGGAAAATGCCTTTGGGATAATGGCAAATCGCTTCCGAGTTTTCCACACACCAATTAACCTGAGTCTACCATCAATAGACGCAGTTGTTTTGGCCTGTTGCGCCCTTCACAACTTTCTTCGACGGCGAGATGCATTTACATACTGTCCAACAGGCTTTGTAGACTCTGTTGACTTAAATGGTGAAGTGGTGCTTGGCGAATGGCATTCTGAAGATCCCGCAATCGCAGGACTTCAACCATTGGCGCCCGGCAGAAATACCGATGATGCGAAGGCCTGTCGAGAAAAGTACTGCCAATATTTTAATGGTCCAGGTGCAATTACGTGGCAGCATTAGATAGACTTGTATTGATCACATTTATGCAGAGCTATAATTTCTTGTATTGATTTGTTTAATAAACTTTCCTTCTTAATTTTAAAATATATGGTTACATGTAGTGTTATGTTCATCACATTTATACTAAAATGTCATTTTTTTAAAATGATTACTTTAATAAACAGTTGTTTTTACTTTTCACAAGATTTGGTTGTCATTCATTCACTATTAAGGGCTACTGTGGGGAGCAGTACCACCATTGCTGCCGTTCCATCACCCCCGGAGGCCCCATACAGCAGCGGCGGATTAAGGTGGCGTCACGAATATAAACTACAATCACCCCCACTGAAGCCATATCAGTTGACTCCCGCTAGGGTCATGGAGTCGGGCCCCGCCACCACTGACGACCCCCAGACTAGTCCGGCCCGGCACCGGGTGTCCCATAGCCCTGGGGTGGGCGAGTCATCACCGCTAGCATTGGGCCTCCTGCTCCGGATCGCACATTGAGAGTGAGCGTAGCGATTCTTCTCATCACTGTACCGCTGTCAGTTCAGGACAGCGGTGGGTGACGTCACAACTGTGCTATGTCCAGAGCACGCAGCGGCCAAACATGATGAATAAGTGGTGTCAAGGGTCGTTTTCGCAACAACTGTGTGCCAAAATATGCGCCAAACCACTTGATTTCCACCACATATTACATATCGGTGTACTAAGAAGAAATTGCACAATATATTTTATGGTGAATTTTTTCATGATACCCTAGTAAAACTGCTCAATGGTATGACTAAAATTTGATTTTTGGGTTTAAAAGTAAAATGTTCACTTTTAACTTCAACATTGCTTTTCTTTATGTGAAACCCTGAAAAGGTTTGTTTACTTCCTCAATTTGGCGTTCAGCTGTATGAGGAATACATCATTTAGGACACTTCTACAATTATGATTTCCATGTGCCAATGCAATAAAAAAAAAAAAAAACACTCACAATGTTATATGAAGCCGTATACTTTTTTTTTTAAACGGGGATGTTTGTGCGTCGCCGAAACCGTCATCAAACGACATCTCATTATCGAATTTTTATAATTGTATGTGTGCTCGCAGTGTGTGCTATGACGACCCTTGACACACCGTTTGCGTCATGGCGCGATTTCATTTCTGCAGCAAAGATCATTATGATTTGTTGTTAAAAGTGAGTCGCACTTTCACCTTCAATCATAGCAATTGTAATATTTCACCAATCAACAATCCAGCCATGGCCGAAGATGTAATATCATCGGCCATTGGCTGGAGCAGGCTCACCGCCCACCCCAATCTGATTGGAGCTAGCGTTCATGTGACGCTATCCGTAGAATCAGATGTGGAGAGGTGTTACCACGGGTGACGCAACTGGGTTTGCTACGCAGACGCAACTGCGACCGATCATAACAATGGCGGCACGCAGGAGAGCGACAGCTTGGGGAGAGGCGGAGGTCCGTTACCTGATAAGAGAAGTGGATGCTCGCGACTATGATTGCCGTGGGTCGCAAGAGCATCCACTTTTCCATAAAAAAGTGGTATTGTGCAGGATCCAACGTGGGCTAAGGAGGAAGTTTCATTTGGAGCGTACCTGTGCCCAGATCCGCAAAAAACTTGCGGATCTGCGGTACCGCTCCAGTGCCCGGATCTCTGCCATACAAGCAGAGTTGCAGCCTAAGCAAGGTAGGTGCAGATGAGTGTGCCTAGGCAACTTATAATGGTATTCTTAAATATATATATAAATATATAATTTTTATATATATATATATATATATATATATATATATATATATATAATTTATATATATATACATATATATATATATTATTTATATATATATATATATATATATATATATATATATATATATATATATATATAATTTATATATATTATTTATATATATATATATATATATATATATATATATATATTTATTTTTATATATATATATATATATATATAACTTATATATATATATATATAGTCGTTGCAGAATGGTCCAGGCCATTTTCTTCAAAGGCGATGTCCTGCTGGGCCGGACACATCGCTGTGTTTGACACTGTGTAACAGGGTCACAGTGACTGCTGAGATCATTATACAGGTCGCTGCTGCAACCTGTATTGTTCCTGCATCGCTGGTAAGGTCTGACTGTGTGACATCTCACCTGCGACCTCCCAGCGACTTACCTGCGATCCCTATCAGGTCGCATCGTTTTCGGGATCGCTGGTAAGTCGTTGTGTGTGACTGGGCCTTTAGGCTGGGTTCACACATAGCGACAGCGACAACGACGTCGCTGTTACGTCACCATTTTCTGTGACGTAGCAGCGACCTTGTAAGTCGCTGTTATGATCGCTGCTTAGCTGTCAAACACAGCAGAAGCAGCAGCGATCATAACGTCGCTACATGTGCAGAGAGCAGGGAGCCGCGCACACTGCTTAGCGCTGGCTTCCTGCTCTCCTAGCTACTGTACACATCGGGTTAATTAACCCGATGTGTACTGCAGCTACATGTGCAGAGAGCAGCGCACACTGCTTAGCGCTGGCTCCTTGCACTCCTAGCTACAGTACACATCGGGTTAATTAACCCGATGTACTGCAGCTACATGTGCAGAGAGCCAGAGCCGGCACTGGCAGCGTGAGAGCGGCGAAGGCTGGTAACAAAGGTAAATATCAGGTAACCACCTTGGTTACCTGATGTTTACCCTGCTTACAGCTTACCACAGCTGCCCGATGCCGGCTCCTGCTCCCTGCTCGCTCCATTTCGTCGCTCTCTCGCTGTCACACACAGCGATTTGTGCGTCACAGCGGGAGAGCAACAATAAAAAAAACGAACCAGGGCTGTGTGTAACGAGCAGCGATCTCACAGCAGGGGCCAGATCGCTGCTCAGTGTCACACACAGCGAAATCTCTAATGAGGTCACTGCTGCGTCACAAAAACCGTGACGTAGCAGCGATTTCGGTAGCGATCTCGCTATGTGTGAAGCACCCCTTACACTGACCTACACTGAAGGCAGCTCTGAAAAGGTTTTTTTGTGTTATTAAAGGGCTACACTTTACGTAGCAGCTGCTCGCTCTATCCCTGTGCTGATACATTGCAGGCTTCAGATGCAATGTGCGCACAATGGTGATGGAAGGTCTTTTATAGACCCCATGATGCTGAGCAGCCAGCCATTCACAGTAATGCCACAACCAAGATGGCTGCAACATTACTGTGATTGGTTAAGAAGCCCAGCATGGCTGCAAATCAGGTGCCAAAATGGCTACGTGGGACATCCGAATATAGCGAGGCAAATACACCATTACTCGCAATATAACGACTAGTGATAATAATGTACTATTCTGCGAATAGCGAATAGTAACGAATACATTTGCTCATCACTATCCATGACAAAGGTCATATGTCAGACGTGGGCAAGACCAGAAGATTATTGTGATGTCAGTGGTGCCTAAATAAAGGTGGGGAGATTTTAGCATCTATGGGGCGCTAGTATCTTAAAAAGGGCCCGTAACCTTCCACCACATGTAAAAACAAAGCTAGTATAAAACAAATATACAAATCTTTATCTAGATGATTCCTAAGAAGGATAAAAATGTAGCACCATACCCAGCACTGCTCTCTATAACAACATGTCACTACTTAACTTGACGAGAGAAGCTAAATTGATGATTACCTGTTCCCCTGCTCAAATTAGCCAGTTTCATAACATCTTTTGACAGCTGTGGTAGTTTTTGGGTGAAAAATAGCAAATCCGCCCACTGAGCAGAATCTGTTTGTGTAAGTGTTTGAATTATTGTGCTGTGATTTTGATCAAACAGACAAGTGAAGACCCAGCAGTCTGCTGTGCTGTTTTACAGGCTGGCACCTCGTTGGGGGGAAGCGAGAGAGATCAACAGCGACAGTTCTTCAACTACATAACAGACAAGTAATAATAATATAAAAGCAAAGGAGAAAAGCAAATAACACAAAAGCCAAGTGAAAAACGAAGTTTACTTTTAAGAGATAAAATTCCTCCAAGACTATATTGAGGGGTGTACATGAGACTAAAATTACTTGTGCAGTTTTTGATTAAGCACAAGAGAAGATTCAAAAGAGGAGCTACAGTATTTTATGTTTTCTTCTTTCTTTTTTGCCTAGTCCTGGCTTGGATTTTAACAAAAATGACCATCCTTTACATTGTCATCTGTGCAGACCACAGCGTGTCTATAAAACACATCTACAGTCATATGAAAAAGTTTGGGCACCCCTATTAATGTTAACCTTTTTTCTTTATAAAAATGTGGGTTATTGCACAATCTATTTCAGTTTCATATATCTAATAACTGATGGACTAATATTTCTGGATTGAAATGAGGTTTATTGTACTAACAGAAAATGTGCAATCCGCATTTAAACAAAATTTGACAGGTGCAAGAGTATGGGCACCTCAATATAAAAGTGACATTAACCCTAGAACGCGCAAGCAATTCAATCTACCATAGAAAACAAATGACCTAGCAGGCCTGCGAGGCCCCAGGTATGTGTTGTAGGGTTAATATTTTGCAGATCCTCCTTTTGCAAAAATATCAGCCTCTAGTCGCTTCCTGTAGCTTTTAATGAGTTCCTGGATCCTGGATGAAGGTGTACTTGACCATTCCTGTTTACAAAACAATTCCAGTTCAGTTAAGTTTGATGGTCGCCGAGCATGGACAGCACGCTTCAAATCATCCCACAGATTTTCAATGATATTCAGGTCTGGGGACTGGGATGGCCATTCCAGAACATTGTAATTGTTTCTCTGCATGAATGCCTGAGTAGATTTGGAGCGGTATTTTGGATCATTGTCTTGGTGAAATATCCATCCCCTGCGTAACTTCAACTTCGTCACTGATTCTTGCATATTATTGTCAAGAATCTGCTGATACTGAGTTGAATCCATGCAATCCTCAACTTTAACAAGATTCCCGGTGCCGGCATTGGCCACACAGCTCTAAAGCATGATGGAACCTCCACCAAATTTTACTGTGGGTAGCAAGTGCTTTTCTTGGAATGTCGTGGTTTTTTTGCCTCCATGCATAACGCCTTTTTGTATGACCAAACAACTCCATCTTTGTTTCATCAGTCCACCGGACCTTCTTCCAAAATGTAAGTGGCTTGTCCAAATGTGCTTTTGTATACCTCAGGCGACTCTGTTTGTGGTGTGCTTACAGAAACGGCTTCTTTCACATCAGTCTCCCATACAGCTTTTCCTTGTGCAACAGGTGCTGTATTGTTGACCGATGCACATTGACACCATCTGCAGCAAGATGATGCTGCAGGTCTTTGGAGGTGGTCTGTCGATTGTCCTTGACTGTTCTCACCATTCTTCTTCTCTGCCTTTCTGATATTTTTCTTGGCCTGCCACTTCTGGGCTTAACAAGAACTGTACCTATGTTCTTCCATTTCCTTACTATGTTCCTCACAGTGGAAACTGACAGTTTAAATCTCTGAGGCAACTTTTTGTATCCTTCCCCTGAACAACTATGTTGAATAATCTTTGTTTTCAGATCATTTGAGAGTTGTTTTGAGGAGCCCATGATGCCACTCTTCATAGGAGATACAAATAGGAGAACAACTTGCAAGTGGCCACCTTAAATACCTTTTCTCATGATTGTATACACCTGCCTATGAAGTTCAAAGCTCAATGAGGTTACAAAACCAATTTAGTGGTTTAGTAAGTCAGTAAAAAGTAGTTAGGAGTGTTAAAATCAAGAAATTGATAAGAGTGCCCATACTTTTGCACCGGTCAAATTTTGTTTAAATGCGGATTGCACATTTTCTGTTAGTACAATAAACCTCATTTCAATCCAGAAATATTACTGAGTCCATAAGTTATTAGATATATGAAACTGAAATAGCTGTTGCAAAAACCCAAATTGTTATAAAGAAAAAAGGTTAACATTAATAGGGGTGCCCAAACTTTTTCATATGACTGTATATTAATAAATGAGTGGCTTCTGAAAAGAACGGGAAGTAGGAGTCTAATATGAGGCTTAGTTTCCAGCGTGAAAATATATATTCAGTATAAAAACCTGATTGATAATTTTCTGATGACACTTTCCGTTTAAGTAGCATTCTAGATAGTGAGATTGATTGTCTATAATAGAATAATTAGGGAAAGTTTTACATAAAATCATAATTGCAATGTCTGATATAGTTTTTTAAAGCGCACCAATCACCAAGATTTTCCTATATAACCTAAATCCAGTGCTATACTGGCACTATCAGGCTGATTCTATACATACCTTTAGTTGTCAGCTCGGATGTATAAGTTTTGATACACATGCAAATAAAGTTTGTAAAATGAGCAGCTTTTTGAGTGACAGCAGCTACCAATTAGCTTATAGCTGGGGTGGGTATTCATAATGTTTCTTGCCCTCCCTGCCTGTCCGTCCTCCCCCTGTTATTTTTGCTAATTCTATTGTAGTATTGTTTTATTAAGTGACTAGAAGGACCTCTGCTGATGTCATACCCATGTGACCAGAAGGGGCGGGGCCTTAGCCAACAGAAAAATAATGCTGCTTCTTTTTTACAGATATGTTGACTGAGGGCCCACCACTTCCTTCTAGTCACTTACTAAAATGATTCTAAAATAGAATTAGCATATATAACAGGGGGAGGATGGACAGGCAAGGGGGCGGGAATCAAGCACAGGTCCTTCAAGTCACTTAGTAAAATTATTCTAGAATAGAATTAGCATAAATAAAAGTGGGAGGAACAACAGGCAGGGAGGGCAGGAATCACTATGAATACTCAGTCCAGCTATTAGCTGATCGGCAGCTGATGTCACTCAAAAAGCTGCTCATTTTACAAACTTTACTTGCTTGTGTTTCAAAACCTATACATCCTAGCTGACAACTGAAGGTTTGTATAGAATCAGCCTGATAGCGCCAGTATAGCACTGGCTTTAGGTTATATAGGAAAATCCTGGGGATTGGTGCGCTTTAAGCCAAACTCAGGACTGGAATTAAAAAGAGGAATGGAAATAGAATTGATATATTATATATATATATTAGTTAAGCCTTATTCTGAATTTTCACTTATATTTGTTTAATTTTTAGGTTGAACTGTAAAATATCCTTTCCCTCTTTACACTTGGCCTGTTTTTCCATTTTGTCCTTTCATTTTCCCATGAACTTCTTTCATGAGCCATAACTTCCATTCATATTGACATATAAGTGCTTACCATATATTTGAAAACATATATTTTGATATATCATGTAATGGAAAAAAAAAGAACAAAATGCCAAATAGTGCAAAATTGTGTAAAATTGCAATTCCGCCATGGTTTTTCAGGTTTTGCTGTTATGGCTAATGTGCAGCAAAATGACCTGGCAACATAGTTCTTCATGTCAGTGCAATTACAGTGATATCAAAACTGTATAGTTTATTAGTGTAGAAGCAAAAAAAGAATAAAACATTTGTAAAAAAACAAAAAAAATTATTAGTATCTCCTGTGCTCCTGAACATGCACTTTCAGGGACCTAGATGTCGTGGATATATAAATAAACCAAAAGACTAGGTGGCATGATAGATGTTCTTTTTGGGTATGTTCCCACGTTGCAGATTTGCTTGCAGATTTTGTGCACCTAAAACTGCATCTCTTGGCATGAAAAATGCTGCTGAAGAAACATGCATTTTTTGCTGCGTTTTGGGGTTTTTCAATGCATTTTTTAATGTGTTTTTGATGCTTTTTTATGTATTTATTTCTGTATTTTGATGTGCTGAAAAAATGCAGAAACAATTGACAAGTCAATTGTTGGGTGCAGATTTTTTTTTGCACCAAAATCTGCATGGAAAAAATCTTCAACGTGCACACAGCACTTCAGGAATCTCATAGACTTTGCTGGGATGCGTTTTTCCTTGCAGATTGATGAAATTCTGCAAGAAAAAACGCATGAAAAAATGCAAAAAAATTAAACCGCAGAGTGAGCATACAGCCTATCACTATAAATATGGTTGATAAACAAACATATAAGTTTTATTATTAGGGATGAACGAATGTATATGCCACTATTCGATATCCGACGGATAATGGGGTATTCGAGGTATTCGCTATCCGACGGCTAATATGGTATTTGCTCCGATACTTTCATTTTAATTTCTGGCGTCCTGGCGCCTTTTTCCAGCCAATGAACACATCTGATGTTGCTTTCCCTCACAGTAACGCCGCAGCCATCTTAGTTGTGGTGTTACTGTGATTGGCTTGGCCACATGGTGTCATAGGGGCTATATAAGCCAGCGGCCATTATGGTCAGTCGGTTTCTCCCTCTCTCTTTCTTACTCATCAAATCACGGGCGCGGCGTGGGAAAACATCTGTAAGTTCTGTCTTAGCACATCTTTGTGACCTTGTTAGATTACTCACTTTATTAGTAATCTTGGAAAATTCTTCTTTAGGAAGTTCATTAAATTGATTTGAATCATGTAAATAATACTATAATAAGTTGGAGAAGGGACGGGAAAAAATCTATTATATACTTCCCTGTTGACCGCTGCAGAAGTCTTGCTGCTTGCGAGACCCATCTGGTTCTCTTCTTTTTTTCGTAAAGCACACCACATCTCCAGCTTGTCAATATAGACTAGGACTTACAGCCGCATTCAGGTCTTGGAGGTTACTGTGTCATAAAGTCACAACGTTAACGTCAATATCACAACCTTACGATGTGAAAATGACCTTCTGGACCTAGACATTAGCAGAAATCTTTGGGATACTGCACAAGACATCAGAAAGAAGAGGACTGGATGGTGTGCTGTGGGGCAGGTCAGTATTAGTTTCTTTTCCTAATCAATACCAATATTGCTGTTCGGCTCTTTTTTTGGAGTCAACGCAATCTTACAACATGAAGTACGCTCCAAACTAGACATGTCCGGACCTTCTGGTCTATCAAAGGACAGAAATGTGGGACATGACAGCAGAAAATAGAAAATAAGATGGTGGATGTACAGTAGATGTCAGTCATGAGGTGAGAATATTAGGTTGTTTTATTTTTTGTTTGTTTTTTAATTAGGGGTACAAGATTCCATGTACTTAGAAAGTCTAGCTATAAATCAACATCAAAGAAACTGAGGGGCCAAATGCCTCCATGGAATAATTAAAGTAGGTAATTCTATTTTCTTTACTACTGTTATGGACATAATTATATGAAGATATCCAAAATACAGGACAAAATAGCGCTTGCACTGTGTACCGCACCCATATCTGCACTCAGACATTATAAGGGCGACTTTGCATGTGCGATGTCGGTGGGGTCAAATCGAAAGTGACGCACATCCGGCATCACTTGCGATGTCGTAGTGTGTAAATCCTAGATGATACAATGAACGAGCGCAAAAGCGTCATTATCGTATCATCGGTGTATTCTCCGACATTTCCATAATGCCGCTGCCGCGACAGGTACGATGTAGTTCCTTGTTCCTGTGGCAGCACACATCGCTGTGTGTGAAGCCACAGGAGCGAAGAACATCTCCTTACCTGCCGCCGGCGGCTGTACGGAAGGAAGGAGGTGGGCGGGATGTTTACATCCTGCTCATCTCCGCCCCTCCGCCACTATTGGCCGCCTGCCGTGTGACGTCGCTATGACGCCGCACGACCCACCCCCTTAGGAAGGAGGTGGGTCGCTGGCCAGAGCGATGGTCGCAGGGCAGGTGAGTACAAGTGAAGCTGGCGTAGCGATAATTTTCGCTACGCCAGCTATCACAAGATATCGTACCTGCGACGGGGGCGGGGACTATCGCGTGCGACATCGCAGCATCGGCTTGCGATGTCGCAACGGGCAAAACCCGCCTAAGACTTATCATAAGACATTCTGGGACTTTCCTGTGTTTTAAAGATGATTCAGCTCATTAGAGAATTATGAAATATATATCTACTGTATATAAGTTTCTTCACTGCAGTTTGACCAATAGTGAAGGAATATGCCGCCTTGGATTGCATCCAAGAAACTCACTATAAGTATTTCAAGTTCCTCAATAAACTCAGTCTATTTCCTGCTCTGATCATGACAGCTCGATCTGGTCTCTGCAGATATTTTGTATGCAGACATACAGTATATCAGACTCATGTGCATGATTAATGTGCACGGCTAATTCATTAAATTTTGCCTTTGACTAGAATATATATTTTTAGGTTGGCTATACAGTATATTGTGTTCTTTTGTTAAACTCCTGTTTGACATACATTCAAAAATGCCTCCACCATATAGATATCACTGAAAAAAGAGCTCAAGAATAAACTCAGATACTTTTACCTACATACACCATAAATCTGCAACTAGTGTTTCTGAAAACAAAATAGTTAAACATTTTCAAGAATCCAAGGGCACCATAAGTCAAGAAAGAGATCATAGCTTAAAAAACTCATTTTCAAAAGGTTTAAATGGTGTTCAAGTTGTAAGATTGGAGCTACTGAGATCATTATATTTATAAACTCTCCTTCAGCATAAATCCGATTTATATGAGCAGACTATAGCGTGCAAAAATAGTGACATATTGCACCACTCTGGTATTGTCACAACCTCAAGGCGCAGATTTGGAAAATGCAGAGACTTTAAATAAAACCTTTTTATGTCCTTGTATCTTGACAAATATTTACCAAATATTACAATGTACAGTTGCTGGGCTACAAAAAGTGCTTTGTATTTTGACAACATATAATAGAGTTCTTATTCGAAAGATTGTTTGAGGGACAGCTTCTATCCCTGATGCTCATCAGTAAGCACATTCATGCCTGACCACCACCACCAGTCACAAAAAAAAAGTCGCTATAAGGCTAGGCAATAGATTGTTTTTATGCATTGGTTGGTTGGAAGAAAGAGTTAAGGGTGCTTTACATGCTGAAATATTGCTAGCGATAGCTAGCGATGTCATGCGCGATAGCACCCGCCCACGTCGCTGTTTCGTCATGGGGGTGATCACTGCCATAGCGAACAATATTGCTACGGCAGTGTCACACACAAATACCTGCTTAGTGACGTCGCTGGAGACACCGAACAATCTCTCCTTTAAGGGGGCGGTTCATTCGGCATCGCAGCGGCATCACTAAGCGGCCGCCCAATAGCAGAGGAGGGGCGGAGATGAGCGGTCGGAGCATGCCGCCCACCTCCTTCCTTCCTCATTGCCGGTGGACACAGGTAAGGAGATGTTCGTCATTCCTGCGGTGTCACACATAGCGATGTGTGATGCCGCAGGAACGACGAACAACCAGCCGCATGTGTGAAGCCCCGCAAACGCTGTGTCGGTGCATTACCTTCAGGGACTCCACTCGGCCGGATCCTGTCACTGGTAGGAAATCTTCTGTTTGTCGTGACGCCACTCTCAGAATTGCGGTCAGTGGGGACCGCCACTGCAGATTAAGGGATGCCTGGGGCTGATGGTGGGTGCAGTCAGTTGGAATAGCCTCCTGAGAGTGAGGCAAGCCCCAGGGCCCTGTGTAGGTGTGTAGAACCACAAGGCGCAGAATGACTCCACACAAGCAGGATGTCTTTCAGGGGTTTTTTTTACTCACAGTTGATGGCAGGGTGAGTGACCCGGGCGTAGCTGGGATGAACCAAGTGGGAACCAGGTATCCTTCAGGCTGACTTGTGAGGGTGACTACCAACTCGCCTTCCTTAGCCCTTTTTGGTTTGGGGCAACCCCGACTTTGAGTCCCTATGGGGGTCACCCAGGGAAGTTGCTGAAGCCTCACTCCCCTTCAGTTGCCGTTTGCTTGTCGCCTGGACCAGATCACTCCAGCTGCTTGCCTCCTGCGAACTATGGGCCCTAACTGTGGCTACGTGGCTGCGGCTTTTGTGGTGTTGTGGCGTGGGCTTTGAGAGCCCCACACCGGCAGGTTTAGCAAGGAAAGGTGGATCTATCCCCGCATCGGGATCTGCCGCCCGTTTGGGCCTGGTACTCCCTAGCAGTCTCCTTACTTCCCACTCCGTGCTCTCTCTAGCTGAGATGGGTTTCGGGTAGCACCCCTAGGTGACCGTTCTCCCCCGTCGGTAGCCACTGCGCGGGCGCTGTCAGACTGCGCAGCCCCAGGGGTCTGCTCCTCTCTCGAGCTCCCTGAACTCTACACACTGAACCGGCTCACTGCCCCTCCTCTCCTGTTCTTGCCTACGCCACCTAGCAACCAGACTCTCTTACCACACCCCTTGAGAGGAGATGGAGGCTTTTGGCCCCCTCCACTATTCCAGTGGAGGTCAAGGCTTTTCCCCCTCCTGGGATCCCCAGGGGTCCTCTCAAAGGTACATGTGTGAGACCTGATCACTATGCGCCTGTGTACCACACCCCGGTCAGCCTTCTGGATTACCTGTGTTGTACTGTTCCCAGCATGGGTGCAGTACTCAGTGGTGCCTGACCAGGTCAGGGGCGCCACATTCCCCCTTAGTTATCACCAGCACGTCCTCGGGCTGCAAGACAACATTTTAAAATGCATAAAACATTAAAACATGTAAAACATTTTAAGATCACCAGGTACCATACATCACCACCCTCCACCCACAAGTCCGTTAACCCACCCAAAACCCTTTCACGTTGGCCGCGCCTTCAGCCACTTCTGGCAGGATGTAGAGGCGGCTTTCATGGGCTGGTGGTTTCAGGGTATACCTGGCCTGGTGGATCCGCGCCTTCAGCCTCTTCTGGCAGGATGTAGAGGCGGCCTCCACAGTTGGTGCTGACCAGGTACCCTCTTTGTGGTGGAGAGCCAGGCCCCATAAACAGGCATGCTCTCTGGTTGCAGGTGAGCCAAGGCCCTATATACGGACGTGCTCCCTGGTTGCAGACGAGCCAAGCCCCTAAACAGGCTGGCTCTGGTGGTGATGCCTCTGGTGTAACTATTTACACTGCGAGAGTTTGTGGCTATAGCCAGTTCATAGCCTTAAGGTTCATTTCTCACATCAGTTTATGTGGGCACATACTTGAACTTGTAAAACGTTGCAAAACGAACTTTTCAAACTTGTCACACTGGTAACTTGCTTTACTTTACACGAACTTTATGCAGACTCCTCCTCACCAGGGCTTGGGCCTGTAGGGCTGCGGCACCTGTTGCTTCCTTGACTTCTTTCTTCATCTGTGGTAGTCTCGTCAGTAGGTTCTTTATCTGTTCTTTCTCTATCTCTGTCTTTCCTTTCTTCTTCTGTGTCTGTTACTCTTTCTTTAGGACATGGTGTTACATCAAGCGCATACCAGCCTCTTTCTCCTTGATGCATGGTAAACTGCACTGAATCTCCCATTCTTAAGTTTCTTCCAGGATGTCCTCTGGGCAAATTAGCTCTGACGTCTCTTCTATTGACAAAAATGCCTTCTTTGATACCAGGTGAAACTATGAAGCCGTATCCTGATTTTAGGCTGAAATCTTCCACTACTCCTCTACAAAGGGGTCCTCTGACCTGTGCTTTGGCTCTTCTCAGGAACCGTTTTTCTTCTAGGTCTCTGGCCGTGACTTCTCTCTGCTCTGGGGATGGCGGTGCAGGGGACAACTGGGTTCTGCTACGGCGCCGTGTCTTGCGGGCTGAACTCTGCGGGGTACAGCTTACAAACTCCCAGGTGAGACTTTTGGGCAGCTCTTCTTCAGCAGACGGTGTCAAGTCTTCTTCATCCCAGCGGGAATATGGCAACATCTCCGGCTCTGGGCATGGATCCACTGCTGATGGCTCCGGGGTCAGCTCCTCAGCCTCCTGGCCTCCTCTCCCCCTTAGTTCTACTGAGCACTCCTTCGGTGGCAGTGCTGGGGATGGGCTTTCATCGGCAGGCCCGGACGGGGAACTCTTTGACGTAGTTGCGGCAGGAGTTGCCTTGGGGGTGTGCGGAGGGAGCATGTACCGGTCCACCATCTCCTGTGGGAACTTGGCCTCCAGGTCAGCCTTCAGCTGCCAGTATGCGGGGTCCTCACCTACCAGGGATTTCCTAGTAGGGACTTCCTTAGACTGGGGAGCGGTGTCTGCTCTGGCCTTGCAGGCCAGGGTAAATACTTGTACGGGCTTGTCATGGCGGGCCGCGCCTGGCATGGCGGCGGCCTGGTCTTGGCGGGCCGCGCCTGGCATGGCGGCGGCCTGGTCTTGGCGGGCCGCGCCTGGCATGGCGGCGGCCTGGTCTTGGCGGGCCGCGCCTGGCATGGCGGCGGCCTGGATCAGTGTCGCTGTTGCGATGGGCTCTGTGCAGGCTGGGCTGGGCGTCGCTGCAGCGATCTGGGCTTGGCGGGCCGCACCTGGCGTGGCTGCGGCCTGGTTCAGCACCTCACTTGCGGCGCGGACGAGCGTTGCTGCTGCGGTGGGGTCTCGGCGGGCCGGGCCTAGCATGGCGGCGGCCTGGGTCAGCGTCACGCCTGCGGCGCGGATGAGGGTCGCGGTGGCAGCCGGTTCTTTGCGGGCCGAGCAGGGCATCGCTGCGGTGGCCTGGGCTTGGCGGGCCGCACCTGGCGTGGCTGCGGCCTGGCTCAGCGTCGCCGCACCGGGCGCCTCTTCAGGGACTGCGGGCGTGACAGCAGGGGTCGGGGCATTCGTGCTGGCAGGGGCAACACTGGACTCACCCATCGGTAGCAGCATCGGGGTCTGAGTCGTCACCACCCGGTCTGGCACTCGGCGCGTGGCCCTCTCCTCGTAGGCCTGAACTGCCGCGGTCATCCACAGAAACTCCGCCCGTCCCTCTCTGATCAGCCTTCCGACCCTGGCTTCCAGTTGATCGCAGAACTCGGCGAGCTCCCGACACCACCAGGCAGCGGAGCCTGGCTCTGGGTCTCTGCACTCAGACGCCATTTTCTCTAGCAAGCTGCTGGCTTCTCTTCTGCTCCGCCGTCTCTGGACGCTTCCGCTCTCTTCACAAGCGAGGTCCGAACTCTGCAGGGGATCTCTGGGTAGCCACACCTCTTCGTGGGCGGTAACTTCTCCCAGCGCGGGCTGCTGTTGTTTTTCAGCGCGCTTTTCATGGTGGCAATATGGCGGCGCTTCCAATTTTTCAAGCGGACCGCCCAGGCACATGGTCACCTGTCTGAACAGGTCTAGTCCTTATCCTGTTCGTGACGCCAGATGTGAAGCCCCGCAAACGCTGTGTCGGTGCATTACCTTCAGGGACTCCACTCGGCCGGATCCTGTCACTGGTAGGAAATCTTCTGTTTGTCGTGACGCCACTCTCAGAATTGCGGTCAGTGGGGACCGCCACTGCAGATTAAGGGATGCCTGGGGCTGATGGTGGGTGCAGTCAGTTGGAATAGCCTCCTGAGAGTGAGGCAAGCCCCAGGGCCCTGTGTAGGTGTGTAGAACCACAAGGCGCAGAATGACTCCACACAAGCAGGATGTCTTTCAGGGGTTTTTTTTACTCACAGTTGATGGCAGGGTGAGTGACCCGGGCGTAGCTGGGATGAACCAAGTGGGAACCAGGTATCCTTCAGGCTGACTTGTGAGGGTGACTACCAACTCGCCTTCCTTAGCCCTTTTTGGTTTGGGGCAACCCCGACTTTGAGTCCCTATGGGGGTCACCCAGGGAAGTTGCTGAAGCCTCACTCCCCTTCAGTTGCCGTTTGCTTGTCGCCTGGACCAGATCACTCCAGCTGCTTGCCTCCTGCGAACTATGGGCCCTAACTGTGGCTACGTGGCTGCGGCTTTTGTGGTGTTGTGGCGTGGGCTTTGAGAGCCCCACACCGGCAGGTTTAGCAAGGAAAGGTGGATCTATCCCCGCATCGGGATCTGCCGCCCGTTTGGGCCTGGTACTCCCTAGCAGTCTCCTTACTTCCCACTCCGTGCTCTCTCTAGCTGAGATGGGTTTCGGGTAGCACCCCTAGGTGACCG
Organism: Anomaloglossus baeobatrachus; assembly: GCF_048569485.1. Taxonomy (NCBI): domain Eukaryota; kingdom Metazoa; phylum Chordata; class Amphibia; order Anura; family Aromobatidae; genus Anomaloglossus; species Anomaloglossus baeobatrachus. The sequence continues at coordinate 586,118,076 of NC_134356.1, forward strand.
TTCTCCCCCGTCGGTAGCCACTGCGCGGGTGCTGTCAGACTGCGCAGCCCCAGGGGTCTGCTCCTCTCTCGAGCTCCCTGAACTCTACACACTGAACCGGCTCACTGCCCCTCCTCTCCTGTTCTTGCCTACGCCACCTAGCAACCAGACTCTCTTACCACACCCCTTGAGAGGAGATGGAGGCTTTTGGCCCCCTCCACTATTCCAGTGGAGGTCAAGGCTTTTCCCCCTCCTGGGATCCCCAGGGGTCCTCTCAAAGGTACATGTGTGAGACCTGATCACTATGCGCCTGTGTACCACACCCCGGTCAGCCTTCTGGATTACCTGTGTTGTACTGTTCCCAGCATGGGTGCAGTACTCAGTGGTGCCTGACCAGGTCAGGGGCGCCACACATGCACCACCAACGATATTATGAAAAGGAGCGACGTGTCAACGATCAATGATTTTTGACATTTTTGCGATCGTTAATCGTCGCTCCTTTTAATCACACACAATGATATCGCTAACAGGGCCGGATGTGTGTCACGAACACCGTGACCCCGACGATATATCGTTAGCAATATCGTTGCGTGCAAAGTATCCTTTAGGCTCACCAGATGAGGGAAATACTCTTAGCCCGGCTAGGCACAAGAGCCATGGGCATCAGTGTAGCAGGCAATTGAGGCACGTGGTAAACAGGAGATGTTCTAAAGACCGCAGACAGAGAGGTCATGGAAGACTGGGAATAGGTAGCAGGGCTACTGGAAGCCACAGAAAGACAAGAGAAATCCTCGAGGCCGCAAACAGGTAGCAGGGGTGCAGGAAGCTGCAGACAGAGAAGAGACATTGTGGGGAGTGCAGAAAGGTTGCAGAGATACTGAAAGCTGCAGAGAGGCATGAGATTTCATTGAGACTGCAGACAGGTAGGAGAGGTACTATAAGTCGCAGGCAGACAGTAGATGTCCTAGAAGCTGTGGAGAGGTTGCACAGGTAATGGAAGACCAGAAACAGTAGCAGATGTACTGGAAGCCACAGGCAGACAGGAGATATCCTTGAGACCACAGACCGATAGAGAAGGTACTGAAAGCTGGACTCAGACAGGAAACATTGAAGAAGCCGCAGAGATGGAGCAGAGCTAATGGAAGCCGTAGGCAGACAGGAGATGTCCTGTAGATTGCAGACAGATAGGAGAAGTTCTGGAAGACTGGAAACAGGTAGCAGAGATACTGGAAGCCACAGGCAGGCAAGAGACATCTTGGAAAATATAGAAAGGTTGTGTGATGCCCTGGCAAAACTAGGTTGTCACAGAGACTGTACACATTTTCCAGGTGCAGGACCCCATCCTCCTTGGCAAGCCAACACAAACCCCACACCCAGGTACATAACACCAGTCAGCAAAGCCTAGTCACCCCCCATGACAACAGGGACATACCAGTGGACGGGACCAGGTGGATGGGAGCACCCACCTAGGGGTCCTGAGGTGTTCTGGGAGGGAACAAGACAGTTGAGTCTGGACAGAGGAAGTGAGAGGAGTGTGGAGTGACAGTGGAGTCAGGGGTTGGGGCCCCTGGACTACCAGACTACTGATTAGGTGGCAGACAGCAGACAGGGCCACAGGCGACAGAGATCCAGTCGCGGGAGACCTTAAGTGGACCGGGGCAGGATTGTAGCCCGCCAGTGCCGACAGCGGGAATCCGCACAGTCGGGGTGCCTAGACCCTAGGGCGAGGAAGGATTCAAGCCCCTTGTCAATTAGCCAGCCGGGAACAAGATTCCAACGTCTTGTCCCACCAGCAAGCGCAGAGAGCGAAACGGAAGCTCATCGCGGGGGATAGGGTGTCTGTCAGAACCCACAGAGATCCCACGGGTCAGATTTTGCGGGCCACAGCTCCCAACTTACAAAATTACTGGGAGTGGACTTCCCTGTTCCAAGTGGAGTTGTCCTATTGAAGACACAAACACTGAGTGCAGGAGGAAGTGACCCCTGTTTGCTGTATCAGGGTGTGGGACCCAAATACACCCGCCAGAGGTTACCGGTCACTGGCAATTTGGTTTACCACTGGACTCTGTGTGAACATCTTTGGAACTGTGAGTACACCATTCTGGCTCGGTCCAGCCCTGCATGACACTCTCCGCATCATCCTCTCCCGTACACCTGGGCCCCGGGAGAACACCTCCCCAACCCGTGGGGGAGATACCATCCTGCTGCCCCACTCCACCAGTCCCGGGCATCCCATATCCAGGCAGTGGCGGTGCTACCAACCCTCACCGCAACTCACGGGTGGCATCACTGACAAACTTTTCCCCTGTAAATACACCCTTTCTACGGTTGTCAGGACAGACGGCCACACTAGCCCGGGTCCGGCTACCACTCGAGCCACAGTAGCGAACCCGGATCCGAGCAGCCCCTGCAGTGGACCGGCCCCTGTCCGCAACAGTTGCAGAGGTTTTGGGAGAGTGGAAAGAGACAGCATAGGTAGCGGAATCCACAGGCAGACAACTAACACACCTCAGATAATTTGCAGAAGTACTGGAAGCTGCAGGTAGACAGTAGAGATGAGCGGTGTTCTAATCAAACTGTTCACGAATCTCAAGTTCGACTTGGTTTTGGCGATGGTTGAGTCGTTCAACGAACTCGAATGATTAGCTTCACGTTTGACAGTTCGAGTTACCGTTAAATAACAGTTCGATCACCAAAAGCGTAGCTAGTTACTAACTGGCTTTTCACAGTAATACTGTCATTTAATGTTAATAATATTATCCAAATTCAGCGTATAGTGTGCGGTGGTATGGGGTATAGATCAGTGCTGCTGAGTGCTGAAAGAATGGCGATCGCCATTTTTATTTTTCTTAACCGCGCGTCCAGTGGGGCGGGTTAGGCTGTCAGCCAATCACAGACACACACAAAGCAAAGTGCATTTTTGGCAGACAAGCAAGGGAATGTGTCATTGGCTGTTTATGTCACATGTCCTTGCCCAATAAGACCCGGCCATTTTCCCCATCGCCGCCATTATCTCAGTGCTGCGGTTGTGTGTCAGTCACCGCTCCCGCTGCCGCTGCTGTGGGCACTATAAAGTGCAAACGAGACATCGGTTTAGGGAGTAGGGACAAGTTGTAATTTCAGCCCTTTTCAGGGCTAGATTAGAGCAGTTCATAGCAACTTTTCCTAGGCAGGTCTGTGCTGGCGCTGTGCAAGTATTTTTCACAGCATCTGTCCAAATCAGCTCAGGCAATTCCTTTGGGCATAGTATCAGTGTGTGATAGTGGCATAGTACTGCTGTCAAGAAAGCTACTCCACCTCTTCATCTGTAGTAGCCAATTTTTAACTGCAGCTAGTCCAGGCAATCCGTTGGGCATAGTATCAGTGTGTGATAGTCAGTGGCGTAGCACTGCTGTCAAGAAAGCTACCCCACCTCTCCATCTGTAGTAGCCAATTTTTAACTGCAACAAACAGTTGTAAATTTGTTCACATACAAAATAAATGGCAAAAGGCCAGATGCTGGTGGAAAGGGGAACAGGCATGTTGGAAAGGGAAAAAAAAGTTTGTGTCCGTGGGGTAGGTGGTAAAGCAACAGTAACATCTGCTGAACAAAGGCCATCTTCCAGCCAAAATAAGATGTCTACTTCTTTCCATGGACAATCTGATATGATCCCTTTCTTACGGACACAACCATTGCTACCAAATGTAAATGAGGCACAAAAAGAGCAGGTGCTTGAATGGATCTCAAGTGCTCTATCAAGTGGCCTCTCTGCCACTTCAACTTCATCAACATCTCAAATACTCTAGTCCTCTGAGGTGTCACTCCAATCACACTTGCTTCCTACCAGCTCTCAAGTCTCCACCCACCCTGCTGAGTATGGGGTAACAGAGATGGTGGAGTCTGCAGAGCTGTTCAGTCATACTATAGCCTGGGAATCAGAGGTCTGCTCCAAAGCTGCAGTGAGTCCAAACAAGGAAATGATCTGCACTGATGCCCAGAAGCTTTGTGAGTCGGATCCAGGCCCAGATGAAGAAGGTTCTGAGCATAATGTAGACACTCATTCCCAAATTATAACTCGTCTTGGTGGAGACAATAAAGAACAAGCTGATGAGACTCAGATATCTGATTGGAATGACAACTTAACTATTCGGTCAGGGCAGGAAGAGGTTGGCTGTGAGGACGAGGGGAGTAAGAACACACAGGGTGATGATAAGGTTGTAGATCCCACTTACTGTCAACCCACAGTCAAGCAGTCGATGAGGTCAGCAGAGGAGGTGGAGGAGGATGCTAGTGATGACGAGGTTAAGTTGCACCTTCCTGGACAGAGACGGAGTACTGGAAGCACATCAACAACTGCATCCTTATCCACAACTCTGCCTCTGAGCAGAAGTGATGGTGGCTCTGCAGGTCACATGGGCTGTAAGCCTTGCCTAGCCTGGGCCTTTTTTAACATCGCAAAGGATCACCCAACTCATGTCATCTGTAAGATTTATCACCAATGTCTAAGTAGAGGCCAAAAACTCACTAGTTTGAGTACTTCGTCCATGAACCGTCATATGGATATGAAGCATAAGTCGCAGTGGGAAGCTCACTGTGCTACAATGTGGTCTAGAGGGGCGGGCCAACCACAGTCTGCCCCATCAAGTGCATCCGCACGCTCTTCATCCTCTGTGACTGTGGGGACAGCAGTCACACATGCTTTTCGATGCAGACCTTCCACCTCCTTACCCGCAACAGGCAGTGTGATTGGCAGGTCGTCAGTTGTTTTGGAATTGGAAACAGCTGCTAGTGTTGAGCTCTCTCAGACATCGAGAGCACCACCTTTGGATGAAGGCAACATTCTATCTCCGCCTGCACCTTCCTCATTTTTCCTGTAAAACTCCTTTCCTCTTTGTTTCAAATGATTGATGGAGTAGGCAGTGAGCCTTTGCTCTTATGGAATTGCAGTGCCACATTTATATCATTAAAATGTGCCATAAGTTTTTTGTTTTGTTAATACCTTCCTCACTGACCAGCAGTTTGCCAGGGATACCCTACTCAACGCCGTCTCAGCACAGCAGCCAGCCCTTGGTCCCTCAGTTGTGGACAAGTAAAAGACCATTTCCTCCTAGCCATGACAAATCTAAGAGTTTGACTTTCAGCATCTGCAAGCTGTTGGCTACAGAAATGCTGCCTTTCCGCCTGGTGGACACACAGGATTTTCGAGACCTTATGTCCATCGCAGTGCCCCAGTTCCAGATGCCCAGTCGCCACTACTTCTCCAAGAAAGGTGTGCCTGCGCTACACCAGCATGTCGCACACAACATCACCGCTTCCTTGAGAAACTCTGTCTGTGACAGGGTGCATTTCTCCACCGATACTTGGACCACTAAGCATTGACAGGGGTGTTATATGTCGCTGACTGGGCACTGGGTAACTATGGTGAGAGATGGAGAAGGGTCTGTGTAGAAACATTAAAATTAATACATCTAGTTATCAAATATTTTATAGAAGGACATATAAGTTCACAGTTCTGTTTATGTTGGAGGGCATAGTTTATTAATTAAGTTTTTATAAGGAATAAGTATTAAAATATCTATATTGAGTATACTTGAGTTACTGACATGGAAGGATATATATATAAATCCTTCCCGAAGCTTCCAGAAGGTTACGTAATATGGAACTATACAACTAAACCACCCTATATGGACTGAACAGCTGGTATATAATACACGATGGAGGGGGCTACTCGCTCGCTCCTCCACATTGCCTGCGGTCAGAAGGCTCCTACACGATGTCAGCTGTCAGAAGACTCCTGTCCGGCTAAGAGATGACACCCCCTGCCTCGCCATTCAGGACCCGAAGAGAGATGGGTAAAGACTTCCCATTGATCAGTATGGACTAAATGAACTCTTTGCGTAAGCTATCAAAGTATATTATTTTTCCTTTCTGTAACTGAACCCTGGCAACCATTTTTAAATAGATAAAATACATTTATTTTTACATTTTTGAGGTCCTTTCTTTCATGCGCCTTTACGTATTTGAAGAAAAATATATTTAAGAGTATATTTTTTAACAGTCTGCTGTACAAGTCTTGCCATCCCCACGAGTTGTGCGTCAATCCATTGTATGTAGAAGTTCCTCAACTGCTTCTGCTTCTTCCACCTCGTCTGGGTCCTCCACCTCTGCCCAAAGCCTGTCTGGTCAGGCCACCCACATTGTAACTGCGCACAAGGAATCCTGCACACCTCCTTACTATGCTGGCAGCAGAGCTCAACGGCATCAGGCGGTCTTTACGTTGAAATGTCTGGGAAATGTGAGTCACACTGCTGACGAGTTGTGGTCAGCTCTGGAGACCAAGTTTCATCAATGACTGTCTCCACTCAACCTGCAGCCAGGGAAGGCCGTGTGTGACAATGCTGCAAACTTGGGTGCTGCCCTTCGCCGGGGCAAGGTGACACACGTGCCTTGTATGGCTCACGTGTTGAACCTTGTTGTCCAGCAATATTTAACCAACTATCCCGGCCTAGATGAGCTTCTGCAAAGGGCACAGTCACTATGTGCTCACTTCCGCCGTTCACACCCCGCAGCTCAATGACTTGCATCGCTCCAGAAGTCTTTCAGCCTGCCGGTTCACCGGCTGAAATGTGATGTGCCGATATGCTGGAATTCGACTCTCCACATGTTGCAGTGACTGTGGCAGCACTGCAGAGCCCTGGTGCAATACGTTATGACATATAGCCTGGGCCAACGAGATCCAGAGGTGGGGCAGATCACGCTGCTGGAGTGGCCTCAGATCAAGGACCTATGCACCCTTCTGCACAGTTTTGATGTGGCGACGAAGTTGTTTAACGCTGACGATACCATTATCAGCATGACAATTCCAGTCCTTTACATGCTGGAGCACACTCTAAACAGTATTCGGAGTCAGGTGGTGGGACAAGAGGAAGGGGAGGAAGTACAGGAGGATTCATATGCGGAAGGGATACCAAGATCTACAAGGTCCAGATGGTCAGCAGCACCAAGGCGGCAGGCATAGGACGGTGGGGGAGAGGGATTAACAAGGGCGCATGGTAGCAGCCAAGCTTTTGATTAAGGTGCAGGAGCCCAGGAGAAATGGAGGATGAACTGGCGATGGGCATGGAAGACTCAGCAGAGGAGGGAGACCTTGATCACATTTCTGTTGTGCGAGGTTGGGGGGAGAGTGCAGAGGAAGGAAGCATGATTCTCACCTCACCGCCACCAACACAAGGACTTGGTCCTCCTGGATGCGCAAGACACATGAGCGACTTCTTGCTGCACTACTTACAACGTGACCCTCGGATTGTCACAATTCAAAGTAATGCTGACTACTGGGTTGCCACACTCTTAGATCCCCGGTATAAATCAAAATTTGGCAAAATAATTCCTGCCATAGAAAGGGACGCATGTATGCAGGAGTATCAGCAGAAGCTATTACACAATGTGAGATTGGCTTTTCCACCAAACACCAGTGGTGCACAGAGTGAATCTCACAGTTATAACTTGCCAACCATGGGACTGTTGAGTCATCATCACTCAAACCGTACCAGCAACACCGTATCTGGTGGTAACTGCAATTTTATGGAATCATTTCATGAATTTTTTAGACCATCCTTTGCAAGGCCACAAGACACAAGAAGTCTGACACATAGTCAATGCCTGGAGGGGATGATACAGGAGTATCTCCAAGTGAATATCGATGCCATGACTGTGTAACTTGAGCCTTGCTAATTTTGGGCTTCCAATCTGGAAAAATGGCCTGAGCTCGCCACTTATGCCATGGAGATCTTATCGTGTCTCGCAGCCAGCGTTCTCTCGGAACGTGTGTTCAGTGCTGCTGGGGGTGTGCTGACAGATAAGCGCACGCGTCTGTCCAGTGACAATGTGGACAGACTAACGTTCATCAAGATGAACAAGTCATGGATCCGCAAGGACTTTTCTACCCCTGTGTCATCCTGGGGAGAATAAAAGCTTGTGTATTTTTGATTTTGCTTCATGCAAATCACCATTTTAAGTTTGCAACTGGGGGACAATTGATGCCACTTAAGTGGTGTCTGTGGCCAAATTTTTTTAAAAAATGGAGACTCTTGTTGGAGTCCACTTGCAGTGCTTTACATGATTTTAGAAGGGCATGACATGCCTATATCTGTGTCTTCTCTTTTTACTTGTACAGCTCTTTTCTTTCAGCATGAGTATATGTACTTGTCACTTTTCCATGTGTTTGTGGTGTCTTCTGAGTTACTTCTCCCCTTTTGGACACCTTAGAAGGTGTTTTCTATGTGTTTGTATGTGTTTTTGTTTGCCTGCATTTGTTTTAAATGGGGTTCGACGGTGTTCGACAAACGTTCGTCGTACGTTCGACGAACACACCCACCGTTCAACGAACCGAACCAAACTCGAACACTTGGTGGTTCATCTCTAGTAGACAGTAGACATCCTGGAGATCGCCTCCAGGTACCAGTGGCACTGAAAGAGTGGGTTGTGGCTGAAAGGTTGTTGTGCAAAGACAAGCTAAAAGTCTTAATACGAATAAACAGGTGTGTGTCTTGGCAGGCTTTTTATAGGCCTGGGAAGCTCATTACATGGGAGCACGCTGGGCTACTTTCAAAGCTTGACATGGAACACAAGAAATTTTAGCCGACCAGGGCTAAGGGAGCAGACTCTATAACTGGAACAGGTGTGTAACAGAAAGTGCAGAATTATCTTCATTCATTGTAGTAATTATTTGTGTCACCAAAAAAACCTGTCACAATCAGTAAATAATACTATAAACTATCAATATGTTTATCTTAGAAATCCCTCTTTTATAATTTAATTTAATGTAATTTAATGGTCATTTCTTATTTAGTATTAGTGAATATAACAGAAGATGTTATCAGTAGAGATGAGTGAACCGGTCGCGGTTCTGCTCGAGCTCGGTTTGCCGAACCGAGGTCTGGTTCTAGTTCGGTTCGGCGAAACGCTCGAACCCATAGGAAACAATAGGAGGCAATCACAAAAAAATAAAAACACCTAGAAAACACCCTCAAAGGTGTCCAAAAGGTGACAAACAACTCACAACACAACACAAACACATGCAAAAGTGACAAGGACATATACTCACGCGAAAACAAAAGAGCTGGACAAGGAAAAAGAGGAGGACACACAGATATATGAGCATATGCAAGGAAACATCGATGCCATTACTGTGCAACTTAAGCCCTGCTAATTTTAGGCTTCCAATCTGGATAAATTGCCTGAGCTTACCACATACGCCTTGGGGATCTTGTCGTGTCCCATATCCAGCGTTCTCTCGGAACGTTTCCTCAGTGCTGCTGGGGGTCTGCTGACAGATAAGCACACGCATCTGTGCACTGACAATGTGGACATACTAACGTTCACCAAGATGAGGAAGTCATGGCTCTCAGAGGACTTTTCTTCCCCTGGCTCAGCCAGGGGAGGCGAAAGGCAGGCGTATTTTTGAGAGTGCTTCATGCAAAGCATCTTTTTCATCTTGAAAATGGGGGTCAACTGATGCCAGTCAAGTGGGGTATGTGTGGCCCAATTAGTGGAAACGAGGGAGACTGTGGTTGGAGTCCCCTCGCTTTTGAAAAAAGAACCAAGATGAACAAGTCATGGCTCCCAGAGGACTTTTATTCCCCTGTTTCATCCAGGGGAGGCGAAAGGCACGCGTATTTTTGAGAGTGCTTCATGCAAAGCATCTTTTTCATCTTGAAAATGGGGGTCAACTGATGCCAGTCAAGTGGGGTGTGTGTGGCCCTATTAGTGGAAACGAGGGAGACTGTGGTTGGAGTACCCTCGCTTTTGAAAAAAGAACCAAGATGAACAAGTCATGGCTTTCAGAGGACTTTTCTTCCCCTGTGTCAGCCAGGGGACCGGAAAGGCACGCGTATTTTTGAGAGTGCTTCATGCAAAGCATCTTTTTCATCTTGAAAATTGGGTCAACTGATGCCAGTCAAGTGGGGTGTGTGTGGCCCAATTAATGGAAACAAGGGAGACTGTGGTTGGAGTCCCCTCGCTTTTGAAAAAAGAACCAAGATGAACAAGTCATGGCTCTCAGAGGACTTTTCTTCCCCTGGCTCAGCCAGGGGAGGTGAAAGGCACGCGTATTTTTGAGAGTGCTTCATGCAAAGCATCTTTTTCATTTTGAAAAGGAGGTCAACTGATGCCAGTCAAGTGGGGTGTGTGTGGCCCAATTAGTGGCAACGAGGGAGACTGTGGTTGGAGTCCCCTCGCTGTGTTTCTAAAAGAACCAAGATGAACAAGTCATGGCTCTCAGAGGACTTTTCTTCCCCTGGGTCAGCCAGGGGACGGGAAAGGCACGCGTATTTTTGAGAGTGCTTCATGCAAAGCATCTTTTTCATTTTGAAAAGGAGGGTCAACCGATGCCAGTCAAGTGGGGTGTGTGTGGCCCAATTAGTGGCAACGAGGGAGACTGTGGTTGGAGTCCCCTCGCTTTAAAAAAAAAAAACACAGATGAACAAGTCATGGCTTTCAGAGGACTTTTCTTCCCCTGTGTCAACCAGGGGAGGCGAAAGGCACGCGTATTTTTGAGAGGGCTTCATGCAATGCATCTTTTTCATCTTGAAAATGGGGGTCAACTGATGCCAGTCAAGTAGGTTATGTGTGGCCCAATTAGTGGAAACGAGGGAGACTGTGGTTGGAGTCCCCTCGCTTTTGAAAAAAGAACCAAGATGAACAAGTCATGGCTTTCAGAGGACTTTTCTTCCCCTGGGTCATCCAGGGGAGGAGAAAGGCACGCGTATTTTTGAGAGGGCTTCATGCAAAGCATCTTTTTAATCTTGAAAATAGGGGTCAACTGATGCCAGTCAAGTAGGGTGTGTGTCGCCCAATTAGTGGAAACGAGGGAGACTGTAGTTGGAGTCCCCTCGCTGTGGAAAAAAGAACCAAGATGAACAAGTCATGGCTTTCAGAGGACTTTTCTTCCCCTGTGTCATCCAGGGGAGGCGAAAGGCACGCGTATTTTTGAGAGTGCTTCATGCAAAGCATCTTTTTCATCTTGAAAATGGGGGTCAACTGATGCCAGTCAAGTGGGGTATGTGTGGCCCAATTGGTGGAAACGAGGGAGACTGTGGTTGGAGTCCCCTCGCTGTTGAAAAAAGAACCAAGATGAACAAGTCATGGCTCTCAGAGGACTTTTCTTCCCCTGTGTCATCCAGGCGAGGCGAAAGGCACGTGTATTTTTGAGAGTGCTTCATGCAAAGCATCTTTTTCATCTTGAAAATGGGGGTCAACTGATGCCAGTCAAGTGGGGTATGTGTGGCCCAATTAGTGGAAACGAAGGAGACTGTGGTTGGAGTCCCCTCGCTTTTGAAAAAAGAACCAAGATGAACAAGTCATGGCTTTCAGAGGACTTTTCTTCCCCTGGGTCATCCAGGGGAGGAGAAAGGCACGCGTATTTTTGAGAGGGCTTCATGCAAAGCATCTTTTTAATCTTGAAAATAGGGGTCAACTGATGCCAGTCAAGTAGGGTGTGTGTCGCCCAATTAGTGGAAACGAGGGAGACTGTAGTTGGAGTCCCCTCGCTGTGGAAAAAAGAACCAAGATGAACAAGTCATGGCTTTCAGAGGACTTTTCTTCCCCTGTGTCATCCAGGGGAGGCGAAAGGCACGCGTATTTTTGAGAGTGCTTCATGCAAAGCATCTTTTTCATCTTGAAAATGGGGGTCAACTGATGCCAGTCAAGTGGGGTATGTGTGGCCCAATTGGTGGAAACGAGGGAGACTGTGGTTGGAGTCCCCTCGCTGTTGAAAAAAGAACCAAGATGAACAAGTCATGGCTCTCAGAGGACTTTTCTTCCCCTGTGTCATCCAGGCGAGGCGAAAGGCACGTGTATTTTTGAGAGTGCTTCATGCAAAGCATCTTTTTCATCTTGAAAATGGGGGTCAACTGATGCCAGTCAAGTGGGGTATGTGTGGCCCAATTAGTGGAAACGAAGGAGACTGTGGTTGGAGTCCCCTCGCTTTTGAAAAAAGAACCAAGATTAACAAGTCATGGCTTTCAGAGGACTTTTCTTCCCCTGTGTCATCCAGGGGAGGCGAAAGGCACACGTATTTTTGAGAGGGCTTCATGCAAAGCATCTTTTTCATCTTGAAAATGGGGGTCAACTGATGCCCGTCAAGTGGGGTGTGTGTGGCCCTATTAGTGGAGACGAGGGAGACTGTGGTTGGAGTCCCCTCGCTTTTGAAAAAAGAACCAAGATGAACAAGTCATGGCTTTCAGAGGACTTTTATTCCCCTGTGTCATCCAGGGGATGCGAAAGGCACGCGTATTTTTGAGAGTGCTTCATGCAAAGCATCTTTTTCATCTTGAAAATGGGGGTCAACTGATGCCAGTCAAGTGGGTTATGTGTGGCCCAATTAGTGGAAACGAGGGAGACTGTGGTTGGAGTCCCCTCGCTTTTGAAAAAAGAACCAAGATGAACAAGTCATGGCTCTCAGAGGACTTTTCTTCCCCTGTGTCATCCAGGGGAGGCGAAAAGGCACGCGTATTTTTGAGAGTGCTTCATGCAAAGCATCTTTTTCATCTTGAAAATGGGGGTTACTGATGCCAGTCAAGTGGGGTGTGTGTGGCCCAATTAGTGGAAACGAGGGAGACTGTGGTTGGAGTCCCCTCGCTTTTGAAAAAAGAACCAAGATGAACAAGTCATGGCTTTCAGAGGACTTTTCTTCCCCTGTGTCAACCAGGGGAGGCGAAAGGCACGCGTATTTTTGAGAGGGCTTCATGCAATGCATCTTTTTCATCTTGAAAATGGGGGTCAACTGATGCCAGTCAAGTAGGTTATGTGTGGCCCAATTAGTGGAAACAAGGGAGACTGTGGTTGGAGTCCCCTCGCTTTTGAAAAAAGAACCAAGATGAACAAGTCATGGCTCTCAGAGGACTTTTCTCCCCCTGTGTCATCCAGGGGAGGCGAAAAGGCACGCGTATTTTTGAGTGTGCTTCATGCAAAGCATCTTTTTCATCTTGAAAATGGGGGTCAACTGATGCCAGTCAAGTGGGGTGTGTGTGGCCCAATTAGTGGAAACGAGGGAGACTGTGGTTGGAGTCCCCTCGCTTTTGAAAAAAGAACCAAGATGAACAAGTCATAGCTTTCAGAGGACTTTTCTTCCCCTGGGTCATCCAGGGGAGGCGAAAGGCACGCGTATTTTTGAGAGGGCTTCATGCAAAGCATCTTTTTAATCTTAAAAATGGGGGTCAACTGATGCCAGTCAAGTAGGGTGTGTGTGGCCCAATTAGTGGAAACGAGGGAGACTGTGGTTGGAGTCCCCTCGCTGTGGAAAAAAGAACCAAGATGAACAAGTCATGGCTTTCAGAGGACTTTTCTTCCCCTGTGTCATCCAGCGGAGGCGAAAGACACGCGTATTTTTGAGAGTGCTTCATGCAAAGCATGTTTTTCATCTTGAAAATGGGGGTCAACTGATGCCAGTCAAGTGGGGTATGTGTGGCCCAATTAGTGGAAACGAGGGAGACTGTGGTTGGAGTCCCCTCGCTTTTGAAAAAATAACCAAGATTAACAAGTCATGGCTTTCAAAGGACTTTTCTTCCCCTGTGTCATCCAGGGGAGGCGAAAGGCACACGTATTTTTGAGAGGGCTTCATGCAAAGCATCTTTTTCATCTTGAAAATGGGGGTCAACTGATGCCAGTCAAGTGGGTTATGTGTGGCCCAATTAGTGGAAACGAGGGAGACTGTGGTTGGAGTCCCCTCGCTTTTGAAAAAAGAACCAAGATGAACAAGTCATGGCTCTCAGAGGACTTTTCTCCCTCTGTGTCATCCAGGGTAGGCGAAAAGGCACGCGTATTTTTGAGAGTCCTTCATGCAAAGCATCTTTTTCATCTTGAAAATGGGGGTCAGCTGATGCCAGTCAAGTGGGGAGTGTGTGGCCCAATTAGTGGAAACGAGGGAGACTGTGGTTGGAGTCACCTCGCTTTTGAAAAAAGAACCAAGATGAACAAGTCATGGCTCCCAGAGGACATTTCTCCCCCTGTGTCATCCAGGGTAGGCGAAAAGGCACGCGTATTTTTGAGAGTGCTTCATGCAAAGCATCTTTTTCATCTTGAAAATGGGGGTCAACTGATGCCAGTCAAGTGGGGTGTGTGTGGCCCAATTAGTGGAAACGAGAGAGACTGTTGTTGGAGTCCCCTCGCTGTTTTTTAGATGATTTTCGAAGTGCATGACATGCCTAAGAGGTTTAGTTTCAGCATCTCAAACTTGTTGGCTACAGAAAGGCTGCCTTTACACTCTTTTGTCACCGAGGATTTTCAAGACCTTATGCCCATTGCAGTGCCCCAAGAGCCGATGGCCATTTGCCACTCCTTCTCCAAGAAAGGGGCTGCCCGCGCTAACACAGCAGGTCGCACACAACATCACCGCTTCCTTGAGAAACTCTGTGTGTGACAGGGTGCATTTCACCACAGATACTTGGAACAGTAAGCATGGACAGGGGCGTTACATGTCGCTGACTGGGCACTGGGTAACTATGGTGAGAGATGGAGAAGGGTCTGCTGTACAAGTCTTTCCGCCCCCACGAGTTGTGTGTTTCAATCCTTCCTCTGTATGTACAAGTTCCTCCACTGCTTCTGCCTCATCAACCTCGTGTTGTTCCTGCACCTCATCCCAAACCCTGTGTGGTCAAGCCACCCTTCCTTGTAACTGCGCCCAAGGAATCCCACACATCTCCTTACTATGCTGGCAGCAGAGCTCAAGGCCATCAGGCGGTCAAATGTTTACTTTGAAATGTAGGGGAAATGTGAGACACCGCTGAGGAGTTGTGGACGGTTAGCTCTGTAGAGTGAGACCGAGTTTCATCAATGGTTGTCTCCACTCAACCAGCAGCCAGGGAATGCCGGGTGCGACAATGATGCTAAACAGTCTGCGGCCCTTCTTCAGGGCAATGTGACACACGTGCCTTGTATGGCTCACGTGTTGAATCTGAATTTCCAGCAATTTTTAAAACACTATCCCGGCCTACATGTCCTTCTGTCGAGGGCACGGTGTAACGTCTGCCTGGATCGACACACTCAGATGGGCTGTAAAGGATAGGCTAGCAGGAACCCACTCACCTATCTGGACCCCCAGAACCCTGAAACCCTTTAACCCCTATACAGTGATTTTGAATGACACAGGGCCCAAGTTGATCAATACCTGTGGAAGGCTGCAGTTCCAGAGAATAGTAGTCATGCAGGGTCAAAACATTAATTGAGGAAGAGGAACAGAATGGGAGGGACAGGACTTAATCAGAAAACAAACAGAGGTGAAATGCAAATCGGCCAACGAGGTACCTAAACAGCAAGCAGGAAAATAGTCAGGTAACAAGCACACAAACTCATAAAACTAAACTGATGGTAACAGTAACCAGAGGTTCATAGCTATGTCTGGCAGTGGTCTTCAGACAGAAGGGGCCTAAAAAAGGGTGTTGTGTCTTCCCATTGGTTGTAGCTGAATGATGGTACTTCATCTGTGAGATACACACCACCTGCATTAAGCCATTGGTTCTGCATATGTCAAGGTAACGCAGCCCAGTGGGTGAGCATAACCTGCGTCCACCTGCGCCACTGGCGTCGACTCCTCTCCCATCATCAGCACTATGCACGAAAGGAACAAGTTGTCACCTTGCGACAGGAGTACAAATTGACGTAGCGGACTCCGGTGGTGACTTAACAGCCATGTGCGGCAATGATGCAAACATGGCAGCGTGCCTTCGTCAGGCCAATGTGACACACATGACTTGTATGGCTCACATGTTTAATCTGATTCTCCAGCAATTTTTAAAACAACATCCCGGCCTACATGGCCTTGTACAGTGGGCATGCTTGCTATGTGCTCACTTCCATCATTCGCACCCAGTAGCTCAACAACTTTCATCGCTCCTGAAGTCTTAAGGTCTGGTGGTTAAACGTCTAAAATGCGATGTTCCGACATGCAGGAATTTGAATCTGCACATGTTGCAGCGTCTGTGGCAGCACCACAGAGCCCTGCTGAAATACGTTATGATGTATACCCTGTGCTAACTTGATCCAGAGGTGGTGCAGATCACGCTGCTGGAGTGGTGTCAGATCAAGGACATATGCACCGTTCTACACAGTTTACAAATGTCGACGCAGATGTTTAACACTGGCGATGACATTCTCAGTGTGACAATTTTGGTCATCTACATCATGGAGCACACTGTAAGCATTATTCGGAGTCAGGTGTTGGTCCAAGAGGAAGGGAGGAAGTACTAAAGGAGTCATATGTGGAAGGGATAACAAGATCTACAAGGTTCAGAGGGTCAGTGGCACCTTGGTGGCAGTCATG
This sequence comes from Anomaloglossus baeobatrachus, assembly GCF_048569485.1. Taxonomy (NCBI): domain Eukaryota; kingdom Metazoa; phylum Chordata; class Amphibia; order Anura; family Aromobatidae; genus Anomaloglossus; species Anomaloglossus baeobatrachus. The sequence continues at coordinate 586,134,350 of NC_134356.1, forward strand.
GTACTGTGGGGGAGAGGGATTATCAAGGGCGCATAGTATCAGCAAAACAGTTGAGGAAGGTGCAGGAGCCCAGGAAGAAATGGAGGACGAACTGGCGATGGGCATGGAAGACTCAGCAGATTAGTGAGAGCTTGCTCACATTTCAGTTGTGCGATGTTGTAGGGAGAGGGCAGAGGAAGGAGGCACGATTCTCACCTCTCCGCCACCAACACACCAAGGACTTGGTCCTCCTGGATGCACAAGACACATGAGCGCCTTCTTGCTGCACTACCTACAACATGACCCTCGGATTGTACGAAGTCATGCTGACTACTGGGTTGCCACACTGTTAGATCCCCGGTAGAACACAAAATTTTGCGAAATAACTCCTGCCATAGAAAGGGACGCACGTATGCAGGAGTATCAGCAGAAGGTTTTACGCAATCTTACATCTGCATTTCCACTAAACACCAGTGGTGCACAGAGTGAATCTCAACGCTTTTTCATCGATAGAAGGAAATGGTCTTACTTGTCCACATCTGAGGGACCGACGGCTGGCTGCTGTGCTGAGACGGCGTTGAGTACGGTGTCTCTGCAGAGTTGCATTTTTGGTCATATACAAACTGAGTTGAAAAAGGACAGATGCTGGTGGAAAGGGGAACAGGTGTGTTGGAAAGGGTAAAAAAAGTTTGTGTCCGTGGGTTTGGTGGTTAAGCAACATTAACATTTGCTGAAGAAACAACATCTGGTATGGTGGGAAAGGCAGATTTGGATAAGGTGGTATATACTATGTTACCGCTATATAAAAAATATTAAGAAGAAAAGAAAGAGAAAGTTAGATATCCCAATCGCCATTCGGTGTCCACCGTGCTCACAGATGGAAAAGGAGAGGTTGGCAACTGGAAGGTTAGGTGGAGGATACAGAGCATGTGGACTCTTAAACAAATAGTAGCCTGAACCGAGTTAGACTCCACTCGTATCTGGAGACTGGGAGCCCTGTTAGCGTGACAGGGTCCACACGACCACCCAGCCCCGGAACTCCCTGTTAACAACACAGGGGCCATTGGTTATGCTGTCTGTGTGCGTAGGGGACACACCTGTGGACAGCAGGCACATCAGCAGCACCAGGCCTGTTTATGCCACTGGGCTGCACTAGCAGGACTGGTAGGACAGGAGCTGTTCTTAAACGTTCTGCGTTACCAACTGTGGTGGCGGCCTGCATCAATGACCTATCCCTGCCTACCGCTGGCCTAAAGCCGCAATGGGTTCAACACATGGAGGTGTGCTGTTTCGTAGCATAATAGAAGACTGGGCACCTTCTTGTTGGCTCCAGCCCCTTTTATAACCTGGGTCTGCCCCAAACCAGGGTGGACCACAATGCACCTCCTGGAAACAAAAGCAGAGTGACACCTCATGAGTGGCATAACTAGCGTCCTATTTTGAACCGCCACTTGAATGATGACCTCATGGCTGCCACAACCAAAACACCTCAACAGTCATCGTCTGACCATCAATAATGAGGTGACAAGTCATAGGGGCGGGCCTCTGCAAGCCATTTGGGAGTGGCCTGGCCACATCGTCAGGACACCTGATGCCCTGTCGTCTAAATTGGCCCCCCACATCAGGGGCAGGGCCAAAGAGTTCATTACCGGACCTAGTTTCTGATGCAGTAAGTGCCTGACCATGGTCAGTTGCATGAAATACAGTCTCTGAAAAAAGACTATCAGCTTTAGCATGGTGTCTATGCACAACACAGGACTTAGACCCGGCACGGAGTGCAAGTACCTGTGCAAAGAGGCTTTTCTCAGTCAGTGTGAAGCCCCACAGGTGTTGTGTTGGTGCATTACCTTCAGGGACTCCACGTGGAGGAAGAGTCTGGTCACACTTAGGTTGCTTCTTTATATGTATTTTCGTGACGCCACTCTCGGTATTGCGGTCAGTGGGGACCGCCACTGCAGTGTAAGGGGACACCTGGGGCTGATGTTGGGTGCAGTTAGTTTTAGTGGCCTCCCGAGAGTGAGTCAAGCCCCAGGGCCCTGTGTAAGTGTGTTGAGCCGCAGGTCGTAGAATGACTCAGGCACAGTCCAAGCGAGCATGCGCTGTAGCCTAAAATTAAGACTTTGCCTAAGGAATGACACAGTCAGGCTGAGCATACTCAGTAGGCGAAACACTGGAGTTAGACTGCGGCTGGGCTAAATCGGCACACGTATGCACACTGGCCGCCTCTCCACACTTACACGTGGTTGAGAAAGCAGCCAGCTGGACAACCCGAGGCACAGCCCTAAATGGCAGCTGACGCCTGGGCGCAACTGGAACCGCAGCAGGTTGCTTGCGTTTACGGCGGCACCAATTCATAACAACAAATAACAGCTAAAATAACAGGTGTACTTCTTCCCGTAGATAATCTGATATTATCTTTTTTTCACGGACACGACCATCATTAACAAAAGTAGAGGAGGCACCCAAACAGCAGCTGCTTCAATGGATGTGAAGTGAGCAATAAAGTGGGCTCTCCTCCACCACAAGTTCAATATCACAAATACTACATTCCACAATGGTGGAAACCCAATCGCACTTGCTTCGTAACTGCTCTCAAGTTTCTACCAGCACTGCTGAATAAGGGGTAACAGAGATGGTTGAGTCTGCATAGCCGTTCAGTCACACTGTAGCCTGGGAATCAGAGATCTGCTATAAAGCTCCAGTGAGTACAGACAAAAAAGTTCTTATTATGAGTATTATTATTATGAGTAATATTTATTTATAGAGCACCATTGATTCCATGGTGCTGTACATGACAAGGGGGTTACATACAGAATACATATACAAGTAACAATAGACAGACTGGTACAGAGGGCAGAGGACCCAGCCCTTGCGAGATTACATTGTAAAGTATTTTGTGGAGTAGACAGTAGGTGGGGTGTAGGTTGGGCAGAAGCTCCGCACCGTGGTGGTGTCATTTAATGGTTATAGTAATTTATGAACAAATGATTTTTCAGGTTCCGTTTGAAGCTTACGGGTGTAGCAGATAATCTGACGTGTTGAGGCAGCGAGTTATAGGAGACAGGGGAAATGATCTGCACAGATGGCCAGAAGGTTTGTGAGTTGGATCCAGGCCCCGATGAAGAAGGTGCTGATCATAATGTAGACCCTCATTTCCAAACCGTACATCATCCTGGTGGAGACAATGGGTAACATGATGACGAGACTCAGATACCTGATTGTAACGTCAACTTTGCTATTGGGTCAGGGCAGGAAGAGGTTGTCACGGAGGACTCAGGATGAGGGGAATGAAAACACACAGGGTGATGATGAGGTTGGAGACACCACTTACTGTCAAACCAAAGAGAGCCAATCCATGACGTCAGCAGTGGAGGTGGAGGAGGATGCTACTGACGACGAGTTTACGTTGTGTCTTCATGGACAAAGACAAAGTACTGGAAGCAAGTCAACAACTGAATAATCGGCCACAACTCTGCCTATGGGCATAAGTCATGTTGGCTATGCAGTTCACATGGGCTGTAAGCCTTGCCTAGCCTGGTAATTTTTTGGACATAGCAAAGGATCACACAAGTCATGTAATCTGTAACAATCTCTAAGTAGACGTTAAAAAATTTCAAGTTTGAGTACTACCACCATGAAGTGTCACATGGATATGAATTGATAGCGTGAGGATGTATTGCTCAGCTTTAGCCACTGTCAATGCAACATGCTTATTTGCCGTTCATTGCATGCATTGTTGCAGACAACACACAAGGGGCTGCAGTTTTTTTGGAGCTGCTTTTGTCTGTTTGTTCACTATAGCAATAGCAAAACGATCTTCGGGTGTAGACTTGGAGATGCTGTCTATGAACAGAATGAAAAATAAAGGTGTGTGTTACAGCAAGGAGCAACCGCGGAAACACTTCGTTCAATTGTGAAGGGAGTCATTTTGGAGTTTGGTGAGGAGTACCATAATGCCAGTGAGCAGCATCCTGTGAAACAGACCAACATTCTTCCAGTGCTGTCTATACTGTTAACCATGATAGGAGCGTAAAGTCTGTATTTATGGCAACTGGACATCACAGTACCCGGGTACGGTAGGCTGTGCCCAGACAGTAATGCGTGCACGCAACACTTTGTTTTATTATGAAAACACATATCTTTTCTGGGTAGGACGACTTTATAGACAATCACACTTGTTGCCTCTGCACTGTCAAATTGTCACGAACAGTTTAAATCATAGAGGGACAGCGACACATGTTTGCATTGAATGTTGCTTTTCAATATTTACATGACTGTGTTGCAGAGCTGTGTGGTTTGCATTCACACTGTTATCATCTGCCTTATCTGTGAGGCTTCAGCTAACAAGTATATTCAGGGTGGGTGATGTGTTTTGTCTATGTTTAGGTAGATAACTGGGAAGCTCTTGTGATGCGCCACTAGTAAGTAGTGTTCTCACACACACACACGCACAAACACACAATTACTTCTGCTACGCAGAGGGCTTAGCAAGCAGTAGGCAACTGAATAGATTGTTCTATTATTTCAATTTAATGCATGGTTCTTATAGCTTGTTTTGGGAAAGTCAATCATTTATGAACCCAACTGCAAACAGTGCTTTTCATGTTGCGTGGTTTTGCTGCATACTGGGGAGTCCACCAAATACAAGACTTAAAATGAAGCATAAGTCGCAATGGGAATTTCACTGTGCTACAATGCGGCCTAGCGGGGCTGTGCAACCACCGCCTGCCCCATCACGTGCATCTGCGTGCTCTTCATCCTCTGTGACTGTGGGGACAGCAGTCACACATGCTTTTTCACACTGAACTTCCACCCCGTTACCCGTAAGCGGGAGTGTGATTGGCAGGTCGTCACTTGTTTTTTAAGTGCAAACAGATGGTATTGTTGAGCTGTCAGACATCGAGATAACCACCATTGGATGAAGGAAACATTATATCCACGCCTGCACCTTCGACAAAGATTGGCTGGACTACCTGCAGTTAATTATTGCGTTCCACAAATGGAAAGGAGTGTAGAATGCACATGTGTTGCTAACTAACTGGCAGCACTCTTTTAAATTAAAATGGCTTTGCAAAAATGTGCAGGAGGGTGTAATGCAGCAGAGATGCTAGAAAAAGCTTGGCACCGGTGGGGCACAAATGGAGTACAACAGCCACTTTTTGGATGCCACTAAGTTGCAGCATTTTTTGCTATTATTATAGCTTATTAAAAACAGAGCAGGAGGGTGTAATGCAGAGGTGCTAGAAATAGCTTGGCACCAGTGGGGCACAAATGGAGTACAACAGCCACTTTTTAGATGCCCCTAACTGGCAGCACTCTTTTAAATTAAAATGGCTTTGCAAAAATGTGCAGGAGGGTGTAATGCAGAGGTGCTAGAAATAGCTTGGCACCAGTGGGGCACAAATGGAGTACAACAGCCACTTTTTGGATGCCACTAAGTTGCAGCATTTTTTGCTATTATTATAGCTTATTAAAAACAGAGCAGGAGGGTGTAATGCAGAGGTGCTAGACATAGCTTGGCACCAGTGGGGCACAAATGGAGTACAACAGCCACTTTTTGGATGCCACTAAGTTGCAGCATTTTTTGCTATTATTATAGCTTATTAAAAACAGAGCAGGAGGGTGTAATGCAGAGGTGCTAGACATAGCTTGGCACCAGTGGGGCACAAATGGAGTACAACAGCCACTTTTTGGATGCCACTAACTGGTAGCACTCTTTTAAATTAAAATGGCTTTGCAAAAATGTGCAGGAGGGTGTAATGCAGAGGTGCTAGTGTCGCGGGCGGAGGAGGGGACGCCGCTCTCTCCCACTGCTCGGGTCCGGCTGCCGCGGCTGCCGCGGCCTGCTGCTGCTCGGTGGCTCGAGCGATGGGCCGGATCCCAGGGACTCTAGCGGCGCTCCTCGCCCGTGAGTGAAAGGGGTTTTTTGGGTGTGGGGATTGTTTATTGTTCGTGACGCCACCCATGGTTGTGGTGATTGAATGTACACCACCGCTGCTCTGGCTGGGGATCCCGGGAGTGATGGTGTGGAGCAGCCAGTTGTTGTGTTTTTCCCCTGACCCCAGGTTGTTAGTGTAAGTCCTTTCCTTCGCCTCCGTGCACACTCTTCCTGCTCTCCGGTTTCCAGCTGGCTCCCCGATTCAGTACCGGGGGGCCACCGCCCAGCCCCGGCTACCTGCGGTTCCACCACCTGGCTCCCTGGCTCCCTGCAGATGGCCACTACCGTCTGCCTGACTTTCTGCCCAGGGGCCCTAGGCTCCAACCTAGGCCCCAGTCTCCTTCACTCCTGAACTTGTCTGGGCCTGCTTCCTCACTCAGGCCAGCCAAACTCCTCGGTGGGCGTCTCCATGTCCTGACTCCGCCCACCTGGTGTGTCTGTCTGAGCCCAAGGAAGAAACCAGGTCTCACTGGGGTTCTCTGTGTGAACTGCTGGGGGTGGGGGTGTGTGTGTTGTTACCTGTGTCCCCTGGCTTGTCCAGGGCAACACATTCCCCCTTAGCAAAATGCAGACCGTCCTCGGGCTGCCCGTCCATCACCGGTTTTATTTTTCTTTTAAACTGCAGAAGATAAGGAAAAAAAAACAATACAAGGATACTAACATCATCCCACAACGGGAGGCATATCAAACATTAAACACTTTTAATAACGGCAACGAGTCCTTCAGTCACCCACCCAAATAACCTAGCTTTGGTGCTGCCCCTAGGAAGTGGGCAGCACCCCTTGACCCCAGTCCAGGAACGGCTCCAGATTGGTCAACGGGACCGGTACTTCGCTGCCGTTGCGGCCGGGCGGACTGCCGGAGCCGTCGTCATCTCCGTCGCAGCCGGGCGGACTGCCGGGGCTGGTGGCAGGGCGGTGACAAAGGTGAGGCCTGGGGACCCCAGGTCTGGGTCCTCCCCCACAGACGTTGCGGGCTCCGCTACCGGTAACAGGGGTAACGGGTCGGTGCATCACTGCGGCGGCCTCTTCCAGGAACCAAATGCTGGCAGAGTCCTGGCGTCCCTGCTTCCACAGCCACGGTTCACATGCGGCCGGACGCCATCCCGTCCCCCTTAGCCTCTTTTTAGCACTTCCTTCTTCAGGGGGCGGGGCTCCACTTTCGCGCCTTTCCTGCTCGGGGAAGATGCTCGAGCGGCTAATTCTTCGCGCCAAAGATGGCGGCTTCTGAAATTTTTCGGCCGGACACCTCCGGCGGTAACAAGGCGCACCTCTACCAGACGGCAGAGCGGTAAGATCCTGTTCGTGACACCAAGTTGTCGCGGGTGGAGGAGGGGACGCCACGCTCTCCCACTGCTCGGGTCCGGCTGCCGCGGCTGCTGCGGCCTGCTGCTGCTCGGTGGCTCGAGCGATGGGCCGGATCCCGGGGACTCTAGCGGCGCTCCTCGCCCGTGAGTAAAAGGGGGTTTTTGGGTGTGGGGATTGTTTATTGTCCGTGACGCCACCCACGGTTGTGGTGATTGAATGTACACCACCGCTGCTCTGGCTGGGGATCCCGGGAGTGATGGTGTGGAGCAGCCAGTTGTTGTGTTGCTCCTCCGTGGGTAGGGGTTGGTGATCCCGGGGCCCAGTGATGGGGTTGGATGGTGGACAGGCGGGTATGGGGCCTGTAGAGGTGCAGGGGCGCGGGGACAGCGCTGTGCCGCACGGCACGGTGGTACTCACTCAGCCCAATGAAGCACACAGAGACTCTGCTGAAACAAACGGCTGGATGGACGGGTCCCACAGGCGGCTGCGGTGTTTTTCCCCTGACCCCAGGTGGTTAGCGGTAAGTCCTTTCCTTCGCCTCCGTGCACACTCTTCCTGCTCTCCGGTTTCCAGCTGGCTCCCCGATTCAGTACCGGGGGGCCACCGCCCAGCCCCGGTTACCTGCGGTTCCACCAACTGGCTCCCTGGCTCCCTGCAGACGGCCACTACCATCTGCCTGACTTTCTGCACAGGGGCCCTAGGCTCCAACCTAGGCCCCAGTCTGCGTCTGCCTCTCTGCAGACTTTCTCTGTCCTTCACTCCTGAACTTGTCTGGGCCTGCTTCCTCACTCAGGCCAGCCAAACTCCTCGGTGGGTGTCTCCATGTCCTGACTCCGCCCACCTGGTGTGTCTGTCTGAGCCCAAGGAAGAAACCAGGTCTCACTGGGGTTGTCTGTGTGAACTGCTGGGGGTGGGGGTGTGTGTGTTGTTACCTGTGTTCCCTGGCTTGTCCAGGGCGACACACTAGAAATAGCATGGCACCAGTGGGGCACAAATGGAGTACAACAGCCACTTTTTGGATGCCACTAAGTTGCAGCATTTTTTGCTATTATTATAGCTTATTAAAAACAGAGCAGGAGGGTGTAATGCAGAGGTGCTAGAAATAGCTTGGCACCAGTGGGGTACAAATGGAGTACAACAGCCACTTTTTGGATGCCACTAACTGGCAGCACTCTATTAAATTAAAATGGCTTTGCAAAAATGTGCAGGAGAGTGTAATGCAGAGGTGCTAGAAATAGCTTGGCACCAGTGGGGCACAAATGGAGTACAACAGCCACTTTTTAGATGCCACTAACTGGCAGCACTCTTTTAAATTAAAATGGCTTTGCAAAAATATGCAGGAGGGTGTAATGCAGAGGTGCTAGAAATAGCTTGGCACCAGTGGGGCACAAATGGAGTACAACAGCCACTTTTAGGATGCCACTAAGTTTCCTTAGTGTTTGCTATTATAATGGCTTAGTAACAATGAGCTTGAGTGTGCAATGCAGAGATGCTGCAAATAGCTTTGCACCAGTGGGACACTAATGAAGTCCAACAGCCACTTTTAGGATGGCACTAACTGGGAGCACTCTGCAATTAAATTGGCTTTGCTAAAAAGGGCAGGAGGGTACAGTGGCCGGGTTGTGGGTCAGTGTAGAGGAAAGGAAGCCTCACTTTCTATCCCTCCTAATAGTGAAATGCAGCGAGGAAGTCCCTGAGCTTAGCTACACAAATGCTGTTATCTGTAGCTGTTAAAAACTGTTTCCACGGACCTGACTGTCACCTATGGCTCTGAGCCTTCTGTAATTAGCCCTTACAAGGGCTGAAAGAAACTTCTATCCCTATTCTGTATAGTGCTGTGTCTAGAGCGTACACAACAGGATCGGCAACAGGAGCTGTGCCAGTGGTGACTGACACCCAGACGCAGAATGCAGATGATGGCGTCCGGACGGGCAGATACCCGTTTTTATAATGCAGGGACATGTGACATAGACAGCCTATGACACATGCCCTTGCTTGTCTGGCAAAAAGTCCACTTAGCTGTGTGTGTGTCTGGGATTGGCTGACAAGCTGACAGAACTACATGCGCGCTTAGGGAAGACAAGAAAAAAAAAAAAATGGCGATCGCCATTATCCCAGCAGCAGTGATCTGAACGCGCAGTCCCCGCACACTATACGCTGAAATTTCATAATTGTGTGAGTCACAGAGTGACTTACACTATTACAGCGAAAAGCCAGCTAGTAATTAGCTTGGCTTTTTGCTGCTAGAACCGTTCTCGAATGTAACTCGAGCTATCGAGCTTTTAGCAAAAAGCTCGAGTTCTAGTTCGATCTAGAACAGCCCCCAAAATCACTTGAACCGCGAACTGGAGAACCACGAACCACGGACCGCGCTCAACTCTAGTTATCAGTCTATCATATTTGTATTTATGCAGTCATGTCAGTATTGAATACCTTCTAAACACCAAGATGTCCCTAGCACTGCAGGGGTGGATCGAGCAACCGTATGTAATCGGTCTTAGGTAGGCTGACAGTAACCTGACTTTTGGTGCAGGCTGCAAAAATAGAATTATAATCTGAAAAGTCACTAATGCACTACTGATCACTGCATATAGAAATGACTACATTCTGTACTGAAGGTCAGAAGAGATATTACCATTACATTACAGTATTGTTCCTTTCAGCTAAACAGACTTGATACAATTATTATTTGGATTAATTATCCACAAATTACTAACTAGAAGATTGAAGTGATTAAAATTCCAGTAGTACTATATAATAGAAATTTCACATAAGGGAATGGCAGAAGAAGGATGACTAGTAAGAGAGCACAGACACATTGTAAAAGTCACCTGTTAAAGCAGAAAGGCCTCAAATAATCACATAAAATGAAATTCTTACAAGTCAATTGTTATTGTACTCAAATCTTTAACAAAGAAACAAAAGAATATTATTAGTCCACCATGAGTATTGTTCTGCAATCCTCTCACTACCATAGGCATTCAAAGTTTAAAGGGCCCCATAAAAGAGAAGATTGCCTAAAGGCAACGGTTCCAGACTTGTAGATAAAGTGTATTGTAAAAGGCACTAAGAAAATGTAAAATGACTGAATAGAAATGATCAAAAATGTTTTCAGAGTTGTTGCACATTCAGTAAAACATTTTAAAACTGGTGGTTAGCATTTAGCAAAATCGATTAGCTTTTCCGAACTGATGGTCAAAATCAAAGCAACACATTAAAAAAAACCAAAAAACATTTTTTTAAGTCAATCAAAGCCCATTCTCCACCATATTCAAAACAAGATGTGATCTGAGCTGAAATCAGAAGCTTGGCTGATTAGTTCCACATACAGCCATACAATTTTCTTGATATTTCACCTTTGCTACCTGGTCACCTCCGTTGATATCGGTATGAAAAAGCTCTACAACTCCAAAAAGCACCAAGAGTCCATGATTCACAAACAGATATATTACCATTTAATTTCATCTAAACCTGACATTATGTTTTTACTTTTAAGTTCGCTTTTTAAATTTGCTCCGCCACCCTTGAAAAAACTTGTATTCACCTTTGCTGCCGAACTTGAAGTTTTGCATCTACAATGGAAGCAAAATGTGCTTTGAAAAATAAAAAAGATCTCCAGCAGAGATGAGAAAACGTGAGGTTCAGTTTTTGAACTGAACACAAAATTTAAAAATCAAGGTTTGTATTTGGGGTTCGGATGCTTTACATGCAAACTTCACTTGTGTGAGCAAAGCTGTGCTCAGGTACACTCGATGCTTAGCCCTGTGTGAGCCACTTGCAGTGTTTGAACGCTGCACACTGGGGGTAAAAACAGTGTGATTAGATGTAGTGTGCAACCAAAAAAAGTTTGAAAAAGACCGCTCACCCTCCCCTGGCTGTATGTGGGCGGAGACTCAAACTGCCAATCAGTGACTGTATCCGGGGTTCGGGTCACACTCGAGCCTGTAGAGCTAGGCTCGTTTGGTGCCGGTGAGCCAAACCTTGACAGATTCACTCATCTCTAATCTCCAGTTCACAAAAATAACTACTTCATACAGAAAACTACAATTCGACACTTGAAATGACCATTGGATTTTGCTAAGAATCATCTTACAGTTTTCTGCATCAAGGTTTAGTTAATGATTCGTGTGTTGGGATAAGAACTACTCAACTGATACTTACAGTACACTAACTTACTGTATATCTGATACAAATGCAGCCAGAAGCCCTGACCTATAGTAAAAAGATTGGATATGTGGCATTCTAATGTCCACCGCATCAGCTGGACATCATTTGATGACCATCATTTGTGTGCACCACGCCTCCTGATGAACCCACAAGTGGAAAACGTGTCAAGATAGGACAGCACAACCCCTGATAATTGCATACCTATCTGCACTGCATCCATATAATCTTGTTTTCTGACATTTTGTCAGTTTTGCTTCTGTCTCTAACCAGAGATAGGGTATTCTAGGGTGAGTGAGGGCCATCCGCCGTGGATCGGGAGCACCACTAAACTAGGGTGCTTAACCTCTGTTGGTAGGTCTGTACACATTAGGGCAATTATCTGTGAGACTATACTGTAGTTGTTTTGTGCTTGTGAATTATCATTGTTTTTTTTTGTTTATTTTCAGTTCATTTTTTAATTCCTATCAATTAAAAGTGTTTTTATCTATATTTTTTTAAAATATTTATTTACTGAAAAATTTTTCCATAGAAAGTTTATGAATCAATTAACTACAGCAAGAATAGACAAGAAATCAGTGAGGGAGAGACATAAGGAGAGATAGGATAGAGGGAAGGGGAGGTTAAACAGACACAATGTTATGGTTGCTGTGGCTCTGGAGACTATGTCCGGATTTCTTGCTACTGCACATGTGCAAGCGCTGGAGACTAAGTCTTATCTTGGAGCCATTGCACATGTGCGGGTGACATCATCGCTGACACGAGGTCACATGTCTCTGACACCTTCTAAGCTGATTGGCCACTGGTCATGTGCTTGTGACATGTGGTCACATGTCTCTGACACCTTCTATGTCGATTGGTCGCTGGTCATGTGCTTGTGACGCTTTGCTCGGTGATAGGCCAGCGTGACGTCATTGCTGTCATTCTGGCAGCGGATTGGCTCTGGTGTCCTCCATCTTGGATGAGGCACAGAGTCTATATTAGACCCTGACGCACGCCGCCCGGCGCTCAGTCCTCTTGGTTCATGCATGAGGGTAGACGCCCTGTGCACGTCCCTCTAGGCATCTCTCTGTCTATGTTAGGTGAGCGCTACCGGCAGGGTAGCGTTCTTATACCTTACAGCTTCGGCTGCAGTCCGTATCCTTACCTCTTAGGGGAGCGGACATAGGCAGGTGCCTGAGGCACATGGTCCGGCTGGGCCTTGTGATTCTACTCATAGGTGGACGTTGCCGCTAGGGTAACGTTCCTTATACTGCGTCTGGCAGTTGTTTGTATCCTCGCACACTAGGGGAGCGAACAGAGGTAGGAGCTTTGTGCGGCTTATGCTGCTGTCCATCTCTTTTGCACCACTAGAAGAGCGGACCTAGGCAGGTGCCATATCTAGTGGTTCGTGTCCTCGCACACTAGTGGAGCGAACGCAGGTAGGAGCTTTGTGTGGCTTACGCTGCTGTCCGTCTCTTTTGCACCACTAGAAGAGCGGACCTAGGCAGGTGCCATATCTAGTGGTTCGTGTCCTCGCACACTAGTGGAGCGAACGCAGGTAGGAGCTTTGTGAGGCTGACGCTGCTGTCCGTCTCCTGGCACCACTAGAGGAATGGACTTAGGTAGGTGCCATTTCCCACTCACTGCTTTTGTCTCTGTGATCTTTAACAGAGACCATTCCACACACCCTCCAAGTAAGGGAGGAATTGCTTTAATTTCTAATTATATTCCTCTGTGAGTTTAACAGAGGTATTGCACTCTGCACTTGTGCTATTATTTTTTACAGTGGCACACTTATATACCCCTTATCCTCAGCCATAGTCTGCAGCAGAGTCTTTGCACGGTGGACCCTGACTGTCTGACATTCCTTTAGGTTTTATTATCAGACAGCCCCCCGTAACATTAGGACTGAGCCAAGGGTCTGGCAGTTATGGCAGAATATCAGCAGTTACACCATTACATACAAGTACTTGAATCGCGGCTCAAGAGTATACAGGATAAACCTCAGACCATGGTGACATCTGCACATGATCATCGATTTGCTCTGCCAAACAGATATTCTGGCGATGCCAGATCATGTCGTGGTTTCATTAGTCTGTGTCAGATACACCTAGAGGTCAACTCTTCTCGCTTCTCTATGGAGAGGTCCAGAGTAGGCTTTATCATCTCCTTACTTCAGGACAAAGCCTTAGAATGGGCGACTCCCTTATGGGAGCGCTCTGATGTGGTTACTCTGAGACATCAAGACTTTCTTGATGCTCTTAAGGCGGTATTCATGGGTCCGCAGGTTACCCATGTTGCGGCCCTGAGACTCTTAGATCTATCTCAGGGTTCGTTATCCACTAGTTCTTATGCCATTGCTTTTAGAACTCTGGTGGCAGAACTAGATTGGCCAGAGAAGGTGTTGATTCCTATCTTCTGGAGAGGGTTGGCAGGCTATGTCAAGGATGCTCTTGCTACTCGTGAGGTCCCTGCTTCTCTGGAAGACTTGATCACAGTAGCAACGAGGATCGATGTACGCCATAAGGAACGTAGACTCGAGGTCTCTTCCTCACGCCCTAAGCATCGGGCTATTCCAGTTCTGGAGGGTCCACTACCATCTTCCTCAGCATCTGAAACATCTCCCACTCCTATGGAGTTAGAAAATATCTTTTAGATATTGAATGAATTTGCATAAGTAAGTATAATATTTATTCACTATTTGTCCTATTCACTACTTTTTTGCTCACTTTGCACCTTTGCACCGTCACTTTTTCTTTATCACTGTCACATTTCTTTCTATACACATATATAGTTTAGATCCATGGATAAGTCTGTTTCAGTTAGACTTTATTGTATTTAAAATCATTTTATTACATGTCACTATTAAATCTTTATGAATAGAGTCTGTTTCATGTGGGCTGCATTGCATGAATCTATAGAAATTTACTTCATACCATGGATCTATTAGATTCACTGATATAACTGATATAACTGATATAACTGATATAACTGGTATTCCTATAGTTAACTTCTAAGTATGGAAAAATCCTCAGAGCGCCTGCGCCTCCCTGACAGCAGAGTTGTCTGGTTTCTATGGTGAGGCGTCCTTATGTGCTTCGTGGACACGCTCCCTGGCTTACCAGAGGGCGTTTCCATGGCTGTAGGACGCTGACCCAGGTGCTGTGAACTCTCCGGCTTTCCATGATAAGCGCTACACAGCCGCTGCTATCAGTAATCTGCTGTCATTGGACAGCTGTTACTTAAATAGACTGTGTGCCTTTCCAGACTTCACCCCTTCTGAGGAAGAGACGAAACGATCGTTAAGGGGGATCTTGGGTTCTTATGTAAGGCTTATATTCATGCTTTGGTTCATCACCGCTCTGTATGACCTGTTTAACATTATGTTGATTTGATCCTTGTACCTGCTTGATAAGTATTGCTGTGACCACACCAGTGTCTATGGCTTAATGTTATGCGGCTTGTCTAGTAACACACTGGTGTAATCTAACTCCTGCAACAGGAAAATCTTGCTCTGTTAACCCTTAATATACCTGCTTGAGAAGTCTTGCTCTAAACACATCAGTGTTCATGATGTTATGTGGCCTGCCTGGTAATATGCTGATGTGATATTATTCCTGTTAATCATATGGCAGATTGCACTTTGCTCTGTTAACTCTTAACATATAGTTGATACATAGGTATAATGGGCATTTGTTTACAGCAATTCATGTGACAACGTGTTCACAGAGTTTTTTTCTGATGCAGTTTATGGCTTGCCTTAGACATTAACTCTGCATAGATTCATTGGAATAAGCAGATTATTCCCATTCCTAAACAGAACTATTCAACCCCTCATTCATCTCATGTAACTTTGGTCCCTCAAATTGTTTAATTTTTTTAGTTGTATGCTAATGCACTAGCACTTTCCTATAGCTCACAAATTATATATTAAGTTGACCTTGATACGGGCAGGATTAGGGGTTGAATACTTTTTCAAGAGACCAACTTCACAAAAACATATGTATAAAAAATTTGTTCAAAAAAATTGTGTGATGAACCTGTGAATTTATTATGTATAATATTTAAAAAAAGAAAAATTAACACTTGTTAAACCCAGGATATTTTTATATCATTATCCATCTTTTTAATATTTTTCTTGTGTGTTTGTCTAAATAAAATAAAGAATTTAATGTTTTATGAGAATTCGGGTCATTTGAATTATTTGGAATTTCTGATATTTGATGACCCTGAAAATAGTTTGATAAGTTGGAAATTCCTATGGAGTTAGGTCATACGTCCTCCAGACTACGCAAGTCTGGTCCTCCTATATGTTACGTATGTCGTCAGGCTGGGCACTATGCCAACAAGAGTTCTAGTCGTCAGGGAAACTCCCAGGCCTAGTAACCATTAGAGGGGGGTTACTAGAGACGTCTTCTGCACCCTCTAAGTATAGTATCCCAGGTCAGCTCTCATTCTCTGAGAATACATGGCCTATTATGGCTTTTGTGAAATCCGGAGCTGACGGGACTTTTGTGTCCTCAGGATTTGTAAAAAGACACAATATTCCCTCTATCATGTTAGAGGCGCCTATTCCTGTCCGTGTTGTTAATGGGACTGTTGTCTGACTCCATTACATTAAGGACAGTTCCCTTGCGCCTTTCCCTGCCTCAGGGTCACATAGAGGAGATTTCTTTTCTTGTTTTGCCTGAGGGTATAGACGACGTCCTTCTGGGTCTCCCATGGCTTCGGACTCATGCTCCTCACATTGACTGGGAGTCCGACAGCATTATTAGTTGGGGTTCGAAATGTCAGTCCCGATGTCTTCCCTTACCACCTAAGGTCGTTGCGGTTGCATCAACTGATCTCTCTCCCATACCTACACCCTATTTGGATTTCGCTGACGTGTTCTCCAAACAGGGCGCTGAGGTTCTTCCACCCCATAGGCCGTATGACTGTGCCATAGACCTTATCCCAGGTTCGGTTCCACCTAAGGGCAGGGTTTACCCCCTGTCGATACCTGAGTCGGAGGCCATGTCGACCTATATAAGAGAGAGTTTAGAGAAGGGGTTCATTCGTAAGTCTGTCTCTCCCGCGGAAGCTGGGATTTTCTTTGTTCGGAAGAAAGAGGGTGATTTGCGTCCCTGCATAGATTACAGGGGTCTCAACGCAATCACAATAAAGAACAAATACCCATTACCTTTAATTTCGGAGCTCTTTGACAGACTGAGGGGAGCTCAGGTTTTTACGAAGTTGGATCTGCGGGGTGCGTATAACTTGGTACAAATTCGAGAGGGTGACGAATGGAAGACCGCTTTTAACACCCGAGACGGTCACTATGAATACCTCGTCATGCCTTTTGGTTTATGTAATGCACCCGCAGTATTTCAGGACTTCGTAAACAATGTGTTCAGGGATTTACTGTTATCCTCCGTCGGGGTGTATCTGGATGAAATCCTGATTTTTTTCTCCTGATCTGGAGACTCATCGTCAGGATGTCGTTCGTGTCCTTTCCCGTTTAAGGGAGCACTCTTTGTTTGCTAAACTCGAAAAATGTGTATTCGAGCAGTCATCCTTGCCTTTTTTGGGCTATATTATCTCACAGGGACATAGATTTGTGTGGGTCATTACGCACCATTTCTCCCGGATGGTTCATCTCGTACCGTTTTCGAGAATCCCGTCTTACAGGGTACTAGCCAAACTATTCCTCAAGCATGTCTTTAGGCTTCACGGGATGCCAGATCGTATCATTTGTGATAGAGGCCCGCAATTTGCTTCCCGTTTCTGGCGAGATCTTTGTAGCCTTCTGCAAATTGAGTTGAATCTCTCTTCGGCATACCATCCGGAGACCAATGGTTTGGTTGAGCGTACCAATCAATCCATGATTATATACCTTCGACACTTTGTTGCTGAGAACCACGATAACTGGTCCTCTCTCCTACCCTGGACAGAATTTGCTCTTAACAATTCGCTGGCTGAGGCCACTGGGCAGACACCATTCGTACTCAATAATGGGCAACACCCCAGGCTACCGGTACCGTTTTCCGCTGCTGCACCTTCTCCTCTTGTGGCCGACTGGGCAACTAATGCCAGAGAGGTTTGGGATCGGACTCAAGAGTCGATCCAAGCAGCTAAGGACCATATGAAGACGGTGTCCGATCGGTTTCGTCGCCCGGCTCCTGTCTTTTCTCCAGGGGATTTTGTGTGGCTCTCTGCAAAACACGTGAAACTTAGAGTGATCTCTGTCAAATTTTCTCCTCGCTTCCTGGGTCCTTAGGAGGTTCTTCGACAGGTAAATCCTGTAGTCTACCAATTGAAGTTACCCGTCCATCTTAGGATCCATGACAAATTCCATGTTTCACTGCTAAAGCCGGCTATTTTACCTCACGCTTGTGAACTGCACTCTCCTGCGTCTGATTCCTCTCGCTCTAGCTATGAGGTACGAGCCATAGTTGGTTCTAAGATGGTTAGAGGGCGCAGGTTCTTCTTGATAGATTGGGAGGGCTATGGCCCGGAACATCGCTCTTGGGAGCCTGAGGAGGCTGTCCATGCTCCCGACTTAGTTGCCGATTACCTGCGTCGCCGGGAGGGGGGCCCTTGAGGGGGAGGTACTGTTACGGTTGCTGTGGCTCTGGAGACTATGTCCGGATTTCTTGCTACTGCACATGTGCTAGCGCTGGAGACTAAGTCCTATCTTGGAGCCATTGCACATGTGCGGGTGACATCATCGCTGACACGAGGTCACATGTCTCTGACACCTTCTAAGCTGATTGGCCACTGGTCATGTGCTTGTGACACGTGGTCACATGTCTCTGACACCTTCTATGCCGATTGGTCGCTGGTCATGTGCTTGTGACGCTTTGCTCGGTGATAGGCCAGCGTGATGTCATTGCTGTCATTCTGGCAGCGGATTGGCTCTGGTGTCCTCCATCTTGGATGAGGCACAGAGTCTATATAAGACCCTGACGCACGCCGCCCGGTGCTCAGTCCTCTTGGTTCATGCATGAGGGTAGACGCCCTGTGCACGTCCCTCTAGGCATCTCTCTGTCTCTGTTTCGTGAGCGCTACTGGCAGGGTAGCGTTCTTATACCTTACAGCTTCGGCTGCAGTCTGTATCCTTACCTCTTAGGGGAGCGGACATAGGCAGGTGCCTGAGGCACATGGTCCGGCTGGGCCTTGTGATTCTACTCGTAGGTGGACGTTGCCGCTAGGGTAACATTCCTTATACTGCGTCTGGCAGTTGTTTGTATCCTCGCACACTAGAGGAGCGGACAGAGGTAGGAGCTTTGTGCGGCTTATGCTGCTGTCTGTCTCTTTTGCACCACTAGAAGAGCGGACCTAGGCAGGTGCCATATCTAGTGGTTCGTGTCCTCACACACTAGTGGAGCGAACGCAGGTAGGAGCTTTGTGCGGCTTACGCTGCTGTCCGTCTCCTGGCACCACTAGAGGAACGGACCTAGGTAGGTGCCATTTCACACTCACTGCCTTTGTCTCTGTGATTATTAACAGAGACCATTCCACACACCCTCCAAGTAAGGGAGGAATTGCCTTATTTACTAATTATATTCCTCTGTGAGTTTAACAGAGGTATTACACTCTGCCATAGTCTGCAGCAGAGTCTTTGCACAGTGGACCCTGACTGTCTGATACTCCTTGAGGTTTTATTATCAGAAAGCCCCCTGTAACAGTGGCCACCAATACCACCTCTCCAGTAACTCTCGTGTCCGCCTAATACCAAAATGCCCACCCACCTTTGAGGTGTGGGCCCACGACAGTATATCATTCTGTCGATCAGGCGGCACAAAGGTCTTGCCCGGTGGGATTTGGTCTAACGTCACAGGGGAGAGCGTATGAAAAACCCTGGAGGGAAGGATAAGACGAGGTTCGTCAATCTCTTCCTGGGTAAAAATCATAAAACGAGACAGAGCGTCTGCCTTGTTATTCGTACTCCCAGACAGATAGTTGATGGAGAAGTGAAAGCTGGAGAAAAACAAGGACCAGCGGGCTTGGCGAGGATTCAGACGCTGAGCGGTTTGTAAGTACGTCAGATTCTTATGGTCTGTATAGACCTGGAAAGGATGTTTCGCTCCTTCCAGCAAGTGACGCCACTCCTCCAAGGCTAATCTCAGGGCGAGCAGTTCCTGCTACTCGTGTGCTCGCAACCGTCCATTACGGCAGAGACCGGCTGGGCTCTTGCATCCTTTGCCAGTGCTAGATAGACCATGGGAGGTGGTAGGCATGGACTTTGTGGGTGATCTTCCGTGTTCACAGGGACATCGATTTGTGTGGGTCATTACGGACCATTTCTCCCGGATGGTTCATCTCGTACCGTTAGCAAGAATCCCATCTTCAAGGGTACTAGCCAAACTATTCTTCAAGCATGTCTTTAGGCTTCACAGGATGCCAGATCGTATCATTTGTGATAGAGGCCCGCAATTTGCTTCCCGTTTCTGGCGAGATCTTTGTAGCCTTCTGCAAATTGAGTTGAATCTCTTTTCGGCATACCATCCGGAGACCAATGGTTTGGTTGAGCGTACCAATCAATCCATGATTATATACCTTCGACACTTTGTTGCTGAGAACCACGATAACTGGTCCTCCCTCCTACCCTGGACAGAATTTGCCCTTAACAATTCACTGGCTGAGGCCACTGGGCAGACACCATTCGTACTCAATAATGGGCAACACCCCAGGGTACCGGTACCGTTTCCTGCTGCTGCACCTTCTCCTCTTGTGGCTGACTGGGCAACTAATGCCAGAGAGATTTGGGATCAGACTCAAGAGTCGATCCAAGCAGCTAAGGACCGTATGAAGACGGTGTCCGATCGGTTTCGTCGCCCGGCTCCTGTCTTTTCTCCAGGGGATTTTGTGTGGCTCTCTGCAAAACACGTGAAACTTAGAGTGAGCTCTGTCAAATTTGCTCCTCGCTTCCTGGGTCCCTATGAGGTTCTTCAACAGGTAAATCCTGTAGTCTACCAATTGAAGTTACCCGTCCATCTTAGGATCCATGACAAATTCCATGTTTCACTGCTAAAGCCGGCTATTTTACCTCATGCTCGTGAAGTGCACTCTCCTGCCTCTGATTCCTCTCGCTCTAGCTATGAGGTACGAGCCATAGTTGGTTCTAAGATGGTTAGAGGGCGCAGGTTCTTCTTGATAGATTGGGAGGGCTATGGCCCGGAACATCGCTCTTGGGAGCCTGAGGAGGCTGTCCATACTCCCGACTTAGTTGCCGATTACCTGCGTCGCCGGGAGGGGGGCCCTTGAGGGGGAGGTACTGTTATGGTTGCTGTGGCTCTGGAGACTATATCCGGATTTCTTGCTACTGCACATGTGCAAGCGCTGGAGACTAAGTCCTATCTTGGAGCCATTGCACATGTGCGGGTGACATCATCGCTGACACGAGGTCACATGTCTCTGACACCTTCTAAGCTGATTGGCCACTGGTCATGTGCTTGTGACACGTGGTCACATGTCTCTGACACCTTCTATGCCGATTGGTCGCTGGTCATGTGCTTGTGACGCTTTGCTCGGTGATAGGCCAGCGTGATGTCATTGCTGTCATTCTGGCAGCGGATTGGCTCTGGTGTCCCCCATCTTGGATGAGGCACAGAGTCTATATAAGACCCTGACGCACGCCGCCCGGCGCTCAGTCCTCTTGGTTCATGCATGAGGGTAGATGCCCTGTGCACGTCCCTCTAGGCATCTCTCTGTCTATGTTAGGTGAGCGCTACCGGCAGGGTAGCGTTCTTATACCTTACAGCTTCAGTTGCAGTCCGTATTCTTACCTCTTAGTGGAGCGGACATAGGCAGGTGCCTGAGGCACATGGTCCGGCTGGGCCTTGTGATTCTACTCGTAGGTGGACGTTGCCGCTAGGGTAACGTTCCTTATACTGCGTCTGGCAGTTGTTCGTATCCTCGCACACTAGGGGAGCAAACAGAGGTAGGAGCTTTGTGCGGCTTATGCTGCTGTCCGTCTCTTTTGCACCACTAGAAGAGCGGACCTAGGCAGGTGCCATATCTAGTGGTTCGTGTCCTTGCACACTAGTGGAGCGAACGCAGGTAGGAGCTTTGTGCGGCTTACGCTGCTGTCCGTCTCTTTTGCACCACTAGAAGAGCGGACCTAGGCAGGTGCCATATCTAGTGGTTCGTGTCCTCGCACACTAGTGGAGCGAACGCAGGTAGGAGCTTTGTGCGGCTTATGCTGCTGTCCGTTTCCTGGCACCACTAGAGGAACGGTCGTAGGTAGGTGCCATTTCCCACTCACTGCTTTTGTCTCTGTGATCTTTAACAGAGACCATTCCACACACCCTCCAAGTAAGGGAGGAATTGCTTTAATTTCTAATTATATTCCTCTGTGAGTTTAACAGAGGTATTGCACTCTGCACTTGTGCTATTATTTTTTACAGTGGCACACTTATATACCCCTTATCCTCTGCCATAGTCTGCAGCAGAGTCTTTGCACGGTGGACCCTGACTGTCTGACATTCCTTTAGGTTTTATTATCAGACAGCCCCCCGTAACACACAAGTTATGCACGAGACATCCAAGTAGGGCGCTAAAAGTATTCGTAACACTCAGTTCCGGCGTCCAGTTATCAGTCACCAATATAGAGGTCCCAAGGTGACCATATATACTGAAATTTGTCCAGATGGTTGTTAATGCAAGCTGTAAGATAATCCATCTGCCTTGTTTCCTGGATCCTTAACTCCAGTTCCTGGAGAATGGGAGGAAGAGTCTTCTTCCAGTGTGAGAAATCAAGGATTTAACCAAAGTCTATATATGGAGGAGTTTTTATCAATATTTAAGGGTTTTTTTTCTTAGTTAAGTGGTGTCATTCTACTGCGGACAAAAAAGGACTGGACAGGAGCCTTCGAGCTGTGATTCAGCCAGCGACATCAGCGATGAGGTATTAGGATTATTTTTTTGCTGGCCTTGTTTCATCTTACTTACAAATTCAGGTTGTGACAAAACCTACAGAACCTATTTAGTTTGTGACCCGGGGACTGCCGCATTCATCGTACAAGATCTTTTAATAATGAATCCTAATGAAATACCATAAGGGGATAATAAAAAAAATTATAACTGTAATAGTACAATAAGAAATAAAGTAAGGTTCTATTTACATGGACTAAATAGTGGCACAAAATGGCCATGGAGTGATAAATTCACCAATTTGCTGTAGTTTAGTATCCAGTATACACAGACAGACTGCACTGAACGATCTGTAATAGTTTGCTTAGCGCACATAGGCTGCCATTTTTGTCAGCAGCACTAGTCTTTACACAGGACAAAGCATTTATAAGACAATGATCTTTTGCACTTCACCAACAATCATCTCATCTGATAAACAAGTGTTTTGATTATCTGGTGGATGGAGCAGAAGTCTTGACATTTGAGTATAGCATGAGGTGTCTGTGCAAACGTCATTTATCTCCGTGTTTCAAAGATATCATCATTGACCTTATATACACCAGGTCTATGCCAACTCATAGGTGTTCAGCCTTTAGTTCATTACCCCTTATTATAGTTAAGTTGTTTACAACGCCAACACTGCATGAGAAACATGACACCATAGAGGGTGTTGCCAAATCGGCAAGAGTAAAGAATCTCAGCATGTTGCGTTTGGCAGCATGTATCGGATCACACACACCCATACAAGTCTATGGGTGCATGTGAAACATCCGACTGCACTCGAATGACAAATATACGGAGAGACAGGCAGTGAACAAGATGGAGACATTAACCTCTCCTTCTCCTCACCTGTGATCTGATTCTTGCATTCAAGAGAATCAGATCACAGTAGAGGACACTCGGCTCATGCTTGAAGAAGAGTTTTAGCCCAGTGTCATTGGCATATCTCATCTGATTCTCTCGCATGTATGCCATACGGTAGTGGGAGTGAGGCCTTATTGCATTTGACTGTTTCCAGATTCTACCTTTGGATCACTATCTGACCAGACTTATCTTTCATACTGTGTTGCATAAACTCAGGCCAACTTTTCCCCCTGGTTCGTACAACCACCCATAAGTTTATGGATTTTAGCTCCATGCATTTATATTAGTATCTGGACTCTTTGAAGTGTTGGTTAGACTTGAGCGCGGTTCATGGTTCGAGGTTCTCCAGTTCGCGGCTCGAGTGATTTTGGGGGCTGTTCTAGATAGAACTAGAACTTGAGCTTTTTTGCAAAAGCTCGATAGTTCTAGATACGTTCGAGAACGGTTCTAGCAGCAAAAAACCCAGCTAATTCCTAGCTGGCTTTCCGCTGTAATAGTGTAAGTCACTCTGTGACTCACACTATTATGAAATTTCAGTGTATAGTGTGCGGGAACAGCGCATTCAGATCACCGCTGTATGGATAATGGCGATCGCCATTTTTTTTTTTCCTTGTCTTCCTTCCCTAAGCGCGCGCGTGTAGTGGGGCGGGCCAGCATGTCAGCCAATCCCAGACAGACACACAGCTAAGTGGACTTTTAGCCAGAGAAGCAACGGCATGTGTGATAGGATGTCCATGTCACATGTCCCTGCATTATAAAACCGGACATTTTCCTCCAGCACACCATTATCTGCCTTCTGCGTCCTTGGTGTCAGTCATCACTGGCGCAGCTCCTATCGCCGATACTGCTGTGTACGCTTCATACACAGCGCTGTACAGCATAGGAATAGCATTTTCTATCAGTCCTTTTAAAGGCTCATACCAGCAGGGTCAGAGCCATAAGTGACAGGTCCTGAAAACAGAGTTTAACAGCTACACAAGATGACAGCGTCTGAGTAGCTAAGGTCAGGGATTTCCTCACTGCATTTCCCCATTAGGAGGGATAGAAAGGCAGGCTTCCTTTCCTCTACCCAGACCCACAACCCTGCCACTGTACCCTCCTGCCCTTTGCACACTCAAACTCATTGTTACTAAGCCATTATACTAGCAAATACTGAGTGAACTTAGTGGCATCCTAAACGTGGCTGTTGGACTTCTGTATTGTCCCACAAGTGCAAAGATATTTGCAGCACCTCTGCCTGCATTGCACACTCCAACTCATTGTTACTAA
Source organism: Anomaloglossus baeobatrachus (assembly GCF_048569485.1). Lineage (NCBI taxonomy): Eukaryota > Metazoa > Chordata > Amphibia > Anura > Aromobatidae > Anomaloglossus > Anomaloglossus baeobatrachus. The sequence continues at coordinate 586,158,746 of NC_134356.1, forward strand.
GCCATTATACTAGCAAACACTGAGTGAACTTAGTGGCATCCTAAACGTGGCTGTTGGACTTCTGTATCGTCCCACAAGTGCAAAGATATTTGCAGCACCTCTGCCTGCATTGCACACTCAAACTCATTGTAACTAAGCCATTATACTAGCAAAAACTGCTGCAACTTAGTGGCATACAAAAAGTGGCTGTTGTACTCCATTTGTGCCCCACTGGTGCCAAGCTATTTACAGCACCTCTGCATGACACCCTCCTGCTCTGTTTTTAAAAGCTATAATAATAGTAAAAACTGCTGCAACTTAGTGGCATCCTAAACGTGGCTGTTGGACTTCTGTTTTTTCCCACTAGTGCAAAGATATTTGCAGCACCTCTGCCTGCATTGCACACTCAAACTCATTGTTACTTACTAAGACATTATAATACCAAAAATTGAGTAAACTTAGTGGCATACAAGAAGTGGCTGTTGTACTCCATTAGTGCCCCACTGGTGCCAAGCTATGTGCAGCACCTCTGCATGACACCCTCCTGCTCTGTTTTTAATAAGCTATAATGATAGCAAAAAATACTGACATTTAGTGGCATCATAGAACTGCCTGTTGGACTTCAATTAGTGTCCCACTGGTGCAAATCTATTTGCAGCACCTCTGCATGACACCCTCATGCACATTTTGCTACGCTAATGTTATAGCAAACTCAGGGAATTCCTTGCTGCATTTGATCATTCGGAGGGATAGAAAGTGAGGCTTCCTTTAGCTTTTCCTTCTGTTCATAGACAGCATCTCCAAGTCCACACCTGAAGAGCAATTTCTCCTCCACGTCTAAGTGTGGAGAGGCAGCTAGTGCGCATGCGTGTGCCGATTTACCCCAGCTGCAGCCTAACTACAGTGTTTCGCCTAGTGAGTATGCTCAGCCTGACTGTGCCATTCCTGAGGCTAAGTCTTCATTTCAGTATACAGCGCATGCTCCCACACTTAGTGCGAAAAGCCTCTTTGCACAGGTACTTGCACTCCGTGCCGGGTCTAAGTCCTGTTTTGTGCCTAGACACCATGCTAAAGCTGATAGTCTTTTTTCAGAGACTGTATTTCATGCAACTGAGCATGCTCAGGCACTTACTGCATCAGAGACTAGGTCCGGTAATGAACTCTTTGGCCCTGCCCCTGATGTGGGGGGCCCATATAGACCACAGGGCATCAGGTGTCCTGACGATGTGGCTAGGCCACTCCCAAATGGCTTGCAGAGGCCCGCCCCTATGACTTGTCACCTCATTATTGATGGTCAGACGATAACTGGTGAGGTGTTTGTGTCGTGGCAGCCATGAGGTCATTATTGAAGTTTCGGTTCCAAATAGGACGCTAGTTATGCCACTCATGACGTGTCACTCTGCTTTTGTCTCCAGGAGGTGCATTGTGGTCCACCCTGGTTTGGGGCGGACCAAGGTTATAAAACGGGCTGGAGCCAACAAGGAGGTGTGCAGTCTTCTATTATGCTCCAAAAGAGCACACCTCCATGTGTTGAACCCATTGCGGCTTTCGGCCAGAGGTAGGCAGGGATAGGGCATCGATGCAGGCCGCCACCACAGTTGGTAACGCAGAACGGTTAAGACCAGCTCTTGTCCTACAAGTCCTGCTTGTGCAGCCCAGTGGCATTAACAGGCCTGCTGCTGCTGATGCGCCTGCTGTCCACAGGTGTGGCCCCAATGCACACGGTCAGCGTACTGAATGGCCCCTGTGATGTTAACAGGGAGTTCCTGGGCTGGGTGGGCGTGTGGACCCTGTGACGCTAAGTCTCCAGATCCAAGTGGCGTCTAACTCGGTTCAGGCAACTATTAGTTTCATAGCCACACAGATCTGTATCCTCCACCTAACCTTCCAGTTGCCAACCTCTCCTTTTCCATCTGGGAGCACGGTGGACATTGACTGCTGATGGGGATATATACCTTTCTCTTTCTTTTCTTATTAATTTTCGTTATATAGCGGTAACATAGTATATACCACCTTATCCAAATCTGCCAGTCCCACCGTAACAGATGATGTTTCTTCATCAAATGTTACTTTTGCTTAACCAACAAACCCACGGACAAAAACTTTTCTCCACTTTCCAACACACCTGTTCCCCTTTCCACCAGCATCTGTCCTTTTTGAACTCATTTGGTATATGACCAAAAGTGCAACTCTGCAGGGACACTGTACTCAATGCCATCTCAGCACAGCAGCCAGCCCTCGGTCCCTCAGATGTGGACTAGTAAAAGACCATTTCCTCCTATCCATGAAAAGCGTTGAGATTCACTCTTTGCAGCACTGGTGTTTACTGGAAAAGCAGATCTAAGAATCCGTACCACCTTCCGCAGATACTCCTGTATACGTGCGTCCCTTTCTATGGCAGGAATTATTTCGCCAAATTTTGTCTTGTACCGGGGATCTAACAGTGTGGCAACCCAGTAGTTAGCATTACTTCGAATTCGTACAATCCGAGGGTCATGTTGTAGGTAGTGCAGCATGCGTCTTGTGCATCCAGGAGGACCAAGTGCTTGGTGTCTTGGTGGCAGAGAGGTGAGAATCGTGCCTCCTTACTCTGCCCTCTCCCCCCAACCTCGCACAACCTAAATGTGAGCAAGCTCTCACTCATCTGCTGAGTCTTCCATGCCCATCGCCAGTTCGTCCTCCATTTCTTCATGGGCTCCTGCACCTTCCTCAACAATTTTTGCAGATACTATGCGCCCTTGTTAATCCCTCTCCCCCACCTTCCCTTGACTTCCGCCTAGGTGCCACTCACCGTCTGGACCTTGTAGATCTTATTATCCCTTCTGCATATGACTCCTCCTGTACTTCCTCCCCTTCCTCTTGGACCAACACCTGACTCCGAATAATGCATACAGTGTGCTCCATCATGTAGATGACCAGAATTGTCACGCTGAGAATGACATTGCCAGTGCTAAAGATCTTCGTCGATATTTGTAAACTGTGTAGAAGGGTGCATAGGTCCTTGATCTGACACCACTACAGCAGCGTGATCTGCACCACCTCTGGATCAAGTTAGCCCAGGGTATACGTCATACCGTATTTCAGCAGGGCTCTGCGGTGCTGCCACAGACGCTGAAACATGTGCAGATTCAAATTCCTGCGTGTCGGAACATCGCATTTCAGGCGTTTAACCGCCAGACCCTAAGACTTCAGGAGCGATGAAAGTTGTTGAGCTGCTGGGTGCGAAGGATGAAAGTGAGCACATAGCAGCGTGCCTGCTGCACAAGGCCATGTAGGCCGGGATGGTATTTTAAAAATTGCTGGAGAATCAGATTCAACACGTGAGCCATACAATTCACGTGTGTCACATTGCCCTGACGAAGGGCCGCAGACAGGTTTGCTTCATTGCCGCACACGGCTGTTAAGTCACCAACGTAGTTCACTCAATCAATTTGTACTCCGGTCGCCAGGTGACAACGTGTTCCTTTCGTGCATAATGCTGATGATGGGAAAGGAGTCGATGCCAGCGGCGCAGGTGGACGCAGGTTATGCTCACACACTGGGCTGCGTTACCTTGACAGATGCAGAACCACAGGCTGAATGTAGGTGGTGGGTATCTCACAGATGAAGTACCATCATTCAGCTACAACCAATGGGAATACACTGCACCCTTTTTTAGGCCCCTCCTGTCTGCAGACCACTGCCAGACAAAGCTATGAACCTCTTGTTACTGTTACCCCCAGTTCAGTTTTATGATTTTGTGTGCTTGTTACCTGTGACTACTTTTCCTGCTTGCTGTTTATGTACCTCGTTGGCCGATCTGCATTTAACCTCTGCTTGTTTTCTGATTAAGTAAGTCCAAGAGGGTCTGGCTCACTGTAAGTGCTCAGGAAAATAACAATATATAGTAGAAAAAAATCCCGGCACACTTCTGAGTCATAAGAAACAATTAATTTGTGTTCAAACTAGAGTTAATTTTGATTGAAATTGACGTTTCGGCAATTTTAGCCTTCATCAAAATTCAACTAGACAAAGGAAAAATATATACATACATGTATTAGTACCATACTATGTCAACTCATTATAATATATAGAAAATACAACAAAGAAAAAATACCTATGGTATATAACAGATAATTCTCTCAATATAGGAATCTTGATGGATTATCCTGTGACAGACATCAAGAAAAAGGAGGGTCCATTAATTGAAAAAGACATATCATAAGAACTATACAATAAGGTGTATATGCCCAAAAATATAAAGAACATATTATATGAATCACATAAGGGAACAAAATTCCAAGGGCCAAAAAGAGTACAAGAGAATAAAGTAATAAGGGATTTTTTACCTGAAAAGGGATAGAAGACATAAAGTGAAATCCAGTGTATAAGGGTATAATACCGCTATGTGGAAAGCTGGGAAATAATAAGAGTAGAAAAAAGGAAGTTTAGAACACCTTACTAACAATAAGACAATACAAAGCAAAAAGGCCCATTGGATAAGCTGGAGAGCAAAGCAGTGTTACCTGTGTCCAGGGTGATCAGCGGTGGAGTGAGTAGAGTGAACTGACAGAGAGGGTTTATAAAGGGGAAGGGCGGGACAATTGAAGCAATTTCCTGAAGATGGAATAGAAAAAAAAAAAAGAGAAAACAGGAGAAACAGAGAAAGGAGGACCCAAAAACTTCCATGGAGATGGCGGTGAGCGTCAGCGTAACTATAGGAAAGAGAGGAAAGAAGTAAAATTACATGTCAAAGAAGCAATATCATATCATTAGATATACGGCATATAATTAAACAGCAAGAGTGGGTTTAATATGCTTACAAAATGGTAAGAAATACATCACAAGGGTATATGAAGACACACGGAAATAATCTGAAATATCAGAATAATGATGTGTCGGTATAAAAAACAGCACAGATAAGACGGACCTCAAATAAAATAAGATAAACTTAATGATACTCATACTCCCTATTGAGACCGTGAGGGGACAGGGTACCCAGCGTATGGATCCAATAGGATTCCCTATTTTTAAGTATACCGACCCTGTCACCGCCACGTCTCAGTGGAGGAACATGTTCGAGAACTTGAAACCGGAGCTGGGAAACGGTGTGGCCACACTGAATGAAATGCTGAGGGATGGGTAACATTGTCAACTTGCAACGAATAGTAGATTTGTGTTTCCCGATGCGGTCTCGGACATGCTGGGTGGTCTCCCCAACATATCCGAGACCGCATGGACACTTGATAAGATAAACTACGTATGATGTATCACAAGTAAAAAAATCTTTAATGTGAAAAATCTTTCCTGTACGTGGATGAGTAAACTGACTGCCTTTAATAACATTGGAACAATGTGGGCAATGTAAACAAGGATAAGTGCCCTGTCGTGGTGTAGAGAGGAAGGATTGACGGGATTGACGAATAGATGACCCAATATCGGCCCTAACTAGAAGGTCACGGAGATTGGGGGAACGTTTATAAGAAAAAAGGGGTGGGATAGAAAATTCAGATATTTTCGGATATGATCGCTGCAAAACTGGCCAATGCCTCAATATGATGCTTTTAATAACGGAATGAAAAGGATGAAATGTATTAACAAATGTAGTAAAAGGTCCTGTGCGTTTAACCGAACCAGTGGAAAAACTTTTTTGAAGAGCAGAGCAAACCACTGATGGAGGATAACCCCGTTGGAGAAATTTATGAGACATTTCTTGGTGTCTGCGAGAGCGTAGCTCATGATTGGTAACTATGCGTGAAACCCGTTTATATTGAGAACAAGGTAATGATTGTTTCAGATGGCGGGGATGACTGCTGGAATAATGCAAAAGACTGTTGCGGTCTGTGGGTTTTACATATAAATCAGACACAATATTACCCAGATGATCCATGGAGATAAGCGTATCCAAAAAATTAATAGCTGAAGAATCAGTATGTTGTGTAAATGTTAAACCAGGAACCCTTGTATTGAGAAAGTTGAAAAAATCATCAAAAAGGGCATGAGAACCCGAAAAAACGATAAAAATATCATCAATATAACGTTTGTAAAAGGTTATATGGGATTAAAAAAGAGGATGATTATATACAAATAATGACTCGAAATGCGTCATAAAGATATTGGCATAAGGGGGAGCAGCATTAGAACCCATAGCGGTACCCTTAATTTGGAAATAGAATTGATCTTGGAAAAGAAAAAAATTCTTATGAAGAATAACATGTAATAATTCCAAGCAAAATTCTTTCTGTGGGGACGAAAAATCACTGTAAGTATCCAAAAACCAATTGACCGCTCGTGAGCCTAAATCGTGATCAATACTAGTGTATAGTGAATTTACATCCAGCGTGACGAGAAACGAGTCAGGTGGAAATGGACTGTGAGATTTAAGTTGGTGAAGAAAATCATCCGTATCCCGTAAATACGAGGGGGTCTTGGTGACAAGAGGAGATAAAATACAATCTAAGGTTATTGCCAATGGTGACAATAAAGAATCAGTGGCAGCAACAATCGGGCGTCCAGGTGGATGCCATAGATTCTTATGTATCTTAGGTAGTGTGTATATGACCGGAATGACCGGATTCACCTTATTAAGATAAGTAGCTAATTTAGAATCAATGACACCCGAGATGGAAAAACGTTGAATCAACTCTAAGATGGTACGTTTGATATCATGGGAAGGGTCACCCGATATAGGTAAATAAGTGGAACTGTCTGATAACTGTGACAAAATCTCAGATGTGTAATAACTCTTGTCCATAACCACCAGTGAGCCGCCCTTGTCCGCTGGCTTGATAATTATCGAAGAATTATTCTTAAGGGACTGTAATGCTTGGGTCTCACATGGAGTTAAATTATTCTTGACCCGTAACTCACCCCGTTTGACAGTATCAATGAAATTATTAATGTCAGTCTTAACGAGAGATACAAAGGTTTCTGCTGGGTGATAGTTGCATGGAGGCATGAAACTACTGGGCATAGCCAAATTTAATGATGTGAATGAAAATAGTGAACCAGACAAGGTGGAACTCGGATCAGGCAGTATCTGATTAAAGTGAACTTTTAACCGAACAGATCTAAAAAATTTATTTAACTCTTGATCGAGTTTAAATGTATCAAAATGAGGAGTCGGGCAGAAAGTCAAGCCCTTTTGAAGGACTTGTGATTCGAGGGGGGACAAGGTGTAGGAGGAGATATTAAAAATGAGGTCCGCCTTACCTGAGATCTGGTGGTCATCCGATCTCCCGATTGAAAGTCTCCTCTGTCCCCTCCTCGTCGTTTTGGTGGCAGACCGCGTCGTGGGCCTAAAAAAGATGTCTGCGGAAAATCCCTCTCACTGCCGGAGCTAGCAGATGATGAATAATCGGGTCTGAAAGGTTGACGTCTACGTGCGGGAGATTCACCGCACCGCCACCGATAGACTTGTCCGCGTTTATAATCACCCTCGTCTCTCATAAATTTGCTACGTTTACGTTCCTGAAGAGATTTCTTGTATTCTGATATGGTAGATTCCATTTTGGATTTCATAGTAACAAGATCAGAGGATGAAAAAGTGTTGGTTAATTGTCCTTCAATGGTTGAGATCTGTTGGGAGATGATATTCAGTTCCTTATGGAGATAATCAATAGTAAGTGTCATGAGATCATATGAGCATTTATTGAGAATCTGTTCAAAGGTAATACAGAACTCCGGATTATCCGAGAACAAGGTTGGACGCAAAGAGACACGTAAGCCACGGGGTATCCTCTTAACTTTGTAATACTCAGCTAGAGTAATGAGATGAAGCTCAAGGGCTACTTGGCGCTTCAGTTCACGTTCATACTCCTTGGTTCTTGATTCCTCACTTGGAGTAAATAAGAATTGGCCTGTAGAGGTCACTCGAGAATGAATAAGGGAAGATTGTTCTTCGTTATATGAAAAAATATTGGAAGCCATATTCAATAGGTAGGTACAACAGGAGCTCTAGACCAAAAAGTATGATCAGGTAAGTCCAAGAGGGTCTGCCTCACTGTAAGTGCTCAGGAAAATAACAATATATAGTAGAAAAAAATCCCGGCACACTTCTGAGTCATAAGAAACAATTAATTTGTGTTCAAACTAGAGTTTATTTTGATTGAAATTGACGTTTCGGCAATTTTAGCCTTCATCAAAATTCAACTAGACAAAGGAAAAATATATACATACATGTATTAGTACCATACTATGTCAATTCATTATAATATATAGAAAATACAACAAAGAAAAAATACCTATGGTATATAACAGATAATTCTCTCAATATAGGAATCTTGATGGATTATCCTGTGACAGACATCAAGAAAAAGGAGGGTCCATTAATTGAAAAAGACATATCATAAGAACTATACAATAAGGTGTATATGCCCAAAAATATAAAGAACATATTATATGAATCACATAAGGGAACAAAATTCCAAGGGCCAAAAAGAGTACAAGAGAATAAAGTAATAAGGGATTTTTTACCTGAAAAGGGATAGAAGACATAAAGTGAAATCCAGTGTATAAGGGTATAATACCGCTATGTGGAAAGCTGGGAAATAATAAGAGTAGAAAAAAGGAAGTTTAGAACACCTTACTAACAATAAGACAATACAAAGCAAAAAGGCCCATTGGATAAGCTGGAGAGCAAAGCAGTGTTACCTGTGTCCAGGGTGATCAGCGGTGGAGTGAGTAGAGTGAACTGACAGAGAGGGTTTATAAAGGGGAAGGGCGGGACAATTGAAGCAATTTCCTGAAGATGGAATAGAAAAAAAAAAGAGAAAACAGGAGAAACAGAGAAAGGAGGACCCAAAAACTTCCATGGAGATGGCGGTGAGCGTCAGCGTAACTATAGGAAAGAGAGGAAAGAAGTAAAATTACATGTCAAAGAAGCAATATCATATCATTAGATATACGGCATATAATTAAACAGCAAGAGTGGGTTTAATATGCTTACAAAATGGTAAGAAATACATCACAAGGGTATATGAAGACACACGGAAATAATCTGAAATATCAGAATAATGATGTGTCGGTATAAAAAACAGCACAGATAAGACGGACCTCAAATAAAATAAGATAAACTTAATGATACTCATACTCCCTATTGAGACCGTGAGGGGACAGGGTACCCAGCGTATGAATCCAATAGGATTCCCTATTTTTAAGTATACCGACCCTGTCACCGCCACGTCTCAGTGGAGGAACATGTTCGAGAACTTGAAACCGGAGCTGGGAAACGGTGTGGCCACACTGAATGAAATGCTGAGGGATGGGTACCATTGTCAACTTGCAACGAATAGTAGATTTGTGTTTCCCGATGCGGTCTCGGACATGCTGGGTGGTCTCCCCAACATATCTGAGACCACACGGACACTTGATAAGGAATCTTGATGTCTGTCACAGGATAATCCATCAAGATTCCTATATTGAGAGAATTATCTGTTATATACCATAGGTATTTTTTCTTTGTTGTATTTTCTATATATTATAATGAGTTGACATAGTATGGTACTAATACATGTATGTATATATTTTTCCTTTGTCTAGTTGAATTTTGATGAAGGCTAAAATTGCCGAAACGTCAATTTCAATCAAAATAAACTCTAGTTTGAACACAAATTAATTGTTTCTTATGACTCAGAAGTGTGCCGGGATTTTTTTCTACTATATATTGTTATTTTCCTGAGCACTTACAGTGAGGCAGACCCTCTTGGACTTACCTGATCATACTTTTTGGTCTAGAGCTCCTGTTGTACCTACCTATTGAATATGGCTTCCAATATTTTTTCATATAACGAAGAACAATCTTCCCTTATTCATTCTCGAGTGACCTCTACAGGCCAATTCTTATTTACTCCAAGTGAGGAATCAAGAACCAAGGAGTATGAACGTGAACTGAAGCGCCAAGTAGCCCTTGAGCTTCATCTCATTACTCTAGCTGAGTATTACAAAGTTAAGAGGATACCCCGTGGCTTACGTGTCTCTTTGCGTCCAACCTTGTTCTCGGATAATCCGGAGTTCTGTATTACCTTTGAACAGATTCTCAATAAATGCTCATATGATCTCATGACACTTACTATTGATTATCTCCATAAGGAACTGAATATCATCTCCCAACAGATCTCAACCATTGAAGGACAATTAACCAACACTTTTTCATCCTCTGATCTTGTTACTATGAAATCCAAAATGGAATCTACCATATCAGAATACAAGAAATCTCTTCAGGAACGTAAACGTAGCAAATTTATGAGAGACGAGGGTGATTATAAACGCGGACAAGTCTATCGGTGGCGGTGCGGTGAATCTCCCGCACGTAGACGTCAACCTTTCAGACCCGATTATTCATCATCTGCTAGCTCCGGCAGTGAGAGGGATTTTCCGCAGACGTCTTTTTTAGGCCCACGACGCGTTCTGCCACCAAAACGACGAGGAGGGGACAGAGGAGACTTTCAATCGGGAGATCGGATGACCACCAGATCTCAGGTAAGGCGGACCTCATTTTTAATATCTCCTCCTACACCTTGTCCCCCCTCGAATCACAAGTCCTTCAAAAGGGCTTGACTTTCTGCCCGACTCCTCATTTTGATACATTTAAACTCGATCAAGAGTTAAATAAATTTTTTAGATCTGTTCGGTTAAAAGTTCACTTTAATCAGATACTGCCTGATCCGAGTTCCACCTTGTCTGGTTCACTATTTTCATTCACATCATTAAATTTGGCTATGCCCAGTAGTTTCATGCCTCCACGCAACTATCACCCAGCAGAAACCTTTGTATCTCTCGTTAAGACTGACATTAATAATTTCATTGATACTGTGAAACGGGGTGAGTTACGGGTCAAGAATAATTTAACTCCATGTGAGACCCAAGCATTACAGTCCCTTAAGAATAATTCTTCGATAATTATCAAGCCAGCGGACAAGGGCGGCTCACTGGTGGTTATGGACAAGAGTTATTACACATCTGAGATTTTGTCACAGTTATCAGACAGTTCCACTTATTTACCTATATCGGGTGACCCTTCCCATGATATCAAACGTACCATCTTAGAGTTGATTCAACGTTTTTCCATCTCGGGTGTCATTGATTCTAAATTAGCTACTTATCTTAATAAGGTGAATCCGGTCATTCCGGTCATATACACACTACCTAAGATACATAAGAATCTATGGCATCCACCTGGACGCCCGATTGTTGCTGCCACTGATTCTTTATTGTCACCATTGGCAATAACCTTAGATCGTATTTTATCTCCTCTTGTCACCAAGACCCCCTCGTATTTACGGGATACGGATGATTTTCTTCACCAACTTAAATCTCACAGTCCATTTCCACCTGACTCGTTTCTCGTCACGCTGGATGTAAATTCACTATACACCAGTATTGATCACGATTTAGGCTCACGAGCGGTCAATTGGTTTTTGGATACTTACAGTGATTTTTCGTCCCCACAGAAAGAATTTTGCTTGGAATTATTACATGTTATTCTTCATAAGAATTTTTTTCTTTTCCAAGATCAATTCTATTTCCAAATTAAGGGTACCGCTATGGGTTCTAATGCTGCTCCCCCTTATGCCAATATCTTTATGACGCATTTCGAGTCATTATTTGTATATAATCATCCTCTTTTTCAATCCCATATAACCTTTTACAAACGTTATATTGATGATATTTTTATCGTTTTTTCGGGTTCTCATGCCCTTTTTGACGATTTTTTCAACTTTCTCAATACAAGGGTTCCTGGTTTAACATTTACACAACATACTGATTCTTCAGCTATTAATTTTTTGGATACGCTTATCTCCATGGATCATCTGGGTAATATTGTGTCTGATTTATATGTAAAACCCACAGACCGCAACAGTCTTTTGCATTATTCCAGCAGTCATCCCCGCCATCTGAAACAATCATTACCTTGTTCTCAATATAAACGGGTTTCACGCATAGTTACCAATCATGAGCTACGCTCTCGCAGACACCAAGAAATGTCTCATAAATTTCTCCAACGGGGTTATCCTCCATCAGTGGTTTGCTCTGCTCTTCAAAAAAGTTTTTCCACTGGTTCGGTTAAACGCACAGGACCTTTTACTACATTTGTTAATACATTTCATCCTTTTCATTCCGTTATTAAAAGCATCATATTGAGGCATTGGCCAGTTTTGCAGCGATCATATCCGAAAATATCTGAATTTTCTATCCCACCCCTTTTTTCTTATAAACGTTCCCCCAATCTCCGTGACCTTCTAGTTAGGGCCGATATTGGGTCATCTATTCGTCAATCCCGTCAATCCTTCCTCTCTACACCACGACAGGGCACTTATCCTTGTTTACATTGCCCACATTGTTCCAATGTTATTAAAGGCAGTCAGTTTACTCATCCACGTACAGGAAAGATTTTTCACATTAAAGATTTTTTTACTTGTGATACATCATACGTAGTTTATCTTATCAAGTGTCCGTGCGGTCTCGGATATGTTGGGGAGACCACCCAGCATGTCCGAGACCGCATCGGGAAACACAAATCTACTATTCGTTGCAAGTTGACAATGTTACCCATCCCTCAGCATTTCATTCAGTGTGGCCACACCGTTTCCCAGCTCCGGTTTCAAGTTCTCGAACATGTTCCTCCACTGAGACGTGGCGGTGACAGGGTCGGTATACTTAAAAATAGGGAATCCTATTGGATCCATACGCTGGGTACCCTGTCCCCTCACGGTCTCAATAGGGAGTATGAGTATCATTAAGTTTATCTTATTTTATTTGAGGTCCGTCTTATCTGTGCTGTTTTTTATACCGACACATCATTATTCTGATATTTCAGATTATTTCCGTGTGTCTTCATATACCCTTGTGATGTATTACTTACCATTTTGTAAGCATATTAAACCCACTCTTGCTGTTTAATTATATGCCGTATATCTAATGATATGATATTGCTTCTTTGACATGTAATTTTACTTCTTTCCTCTCTTTCCTATAGTTACGCTGACGCTCACCGCCATCTCCATGGAAGTTTTTGGGTCCTCCTTTCTCTGTTTCTCCTGTTTTCTCTTTTTTTTTTCTATTCCATCTTCAGGAAATTGCTTCAATTGTCCCGCCCTTCCCCTTTATAAACCCTCTCTGTCAGTTCACTCTACTCACTCCACCGCTGATCACCCTGGACACAGGTAACACTGCTTTGCTCTCCAGCTTATCCAATGGGCCTTTTTGCTTTGTATTGTCTTATTGTTAGTAAGGTGTTCTAAACTTCCTTTTTTCTACTCTTATTATTTCCCAGCTTTCCACATAGCGGTATTATACCCTTATACACTGGATTTCACTTTATGTCTTCTATCCCTTTTCAGGTAAAAAATCCCTTATTACTTTATTCTCTTGTACTCTTTTTGGCCCTTGGAATTTTGTTCCCTTATGTGATTCATATAATATGTTCTTTATATTTTTGGGCATATACACCTTATTGTATAGTTCTTATGATATGTCTTTTTCAATTAATGGACCCTCCTTTTTCTTGATGTCTGTCACAGGATAATCCATCAAGATTCCTATATTGAAAGAATTATCTGTTATATACCATAGGTATTTTTTCTTTGTTGTATTTTCTATATATTATAATGAATTGACATAGTATGGTACTAATACATGTATGTATATATTTTTCCTTTGTCTAGTTGAATTTTGATGAAGGCTAAAATTGCCGAAACGTCAATTTCAATCAAAATAAACTCTAGTTTGAACACAAATTAATTGTTTCTTATGACTCAGAAGTGTGCCGGGATTTTTTTCTACTATGTTTTCTGATTAAGTCCTGGCCATCCCATTCTGTTCCTCTTCCTCAATTAATGTTTTGACCCTGCCTGACTACTATTCTCTGGAACTGCAGCCTTCCACAGGTATTGATCAACTTGGGCCCTGTGTAATTCCAAATCACTGTATAGGGGTTAAAGGGTTTCAGGGTTCTGGGTGTCCAGCTTGGTGAGTGGCTTCCCTCTAGCCTATCCTTTACAGCCCATCTGAGTGTGTCGATCCAGGCAGGTGTTACACCGTGCCCTCGACAGAAGGCCATGTAGGCCGGGATAGTGTTTTAAAAATTGCTGGACAACCAGGTTCAACAGGTGAGCCATACAAGGCACATGTGTCACATTGCCCTGAAGAAGGGTCGCAGACTGGTTTGCATCATTGTCGCACCCGACCTTCCCTGGCTGCTGGTTGAGTGGAGACAACCATTGATGAAACTCGGTCTCACTCTCCAGAGCTAACCGTCCACAATTCCTTAGCGGTGTCTCACATTTCCCCTACATTTCAAAGTAAACATTTGACCGCCTGATGGCCTTGAGCTCTGCTGCCAGCATAGTAAGGAGGTGTGTGGGATTCCTTGGGTGCAGTTACAAGGAAGGGTGGACTGACCACACAGGGTTTGGGCCGAGGTGGAGGAGCCACACGAGGTTGAGGAGGCAGAAGCAGTGGAGGAACTTGTACATACAGAGGAAGGATTGACACACAAGTCGTGGGGACGGCAGGACTTGTACAGCAAACCCTTCTCCATCTCTCACCATAGTTACCCAGTGGCCAGTCAGCAACATGTAACTCCCCTGTCCATGCTTACTGGTCCAAGTATCGGTGGTGAAATGCACCCTGTCACACACAGAGTTTCTCAAGGAATCGGTGAGGTTGTGTGCGACCTGCTGTGGTAGCGCGGGCACGCCTTTCTTGGAGTAGGAGTGACGAATGGCCATCGGCTCTTGGGGCACTGCAATGGGCATAAGGTCTCGAAAATCCTCGGTCTCAAAAGGGTGTAAAGGCAGCCTTTCTGTTGCCAACAAGTTGCAAATGATGAAACTCAACCTCTTAGGCATGTCATGCCCTTCGAAAATCATGTAAAACACAGCGAGGGGACTCCAACCACAGTCTCCCTCGTTTCCACTAATTGGGCCACACACACCCCACTTGACTGGCATCACTTGATCCCCCTTTTCAAAATGAAACAGATGCTTTGCATGAAGCACTCTCAAAAATACGGGTGCCTTTCGCCTCTCCTGGCTGAGCCAGGGGAAGAAAAGTCCTCTGAGAGCCATGACTTGTTCATCTTGGTTCTTTTTTCAAAAGCGAGGGGACTCCAACCACAGTCTCCCTCGTTTCCACTAATTGGGCCACACACACCTCACTTGACTGGCATCACTTGATCCCCCTTTTCAAAATGAAACAAATGCTTTGCATGAAGCACTCTCAAAAATACGGGTGCCTTTCGCCTCCCCTGGCTGAGCCAGGAGAAGAAAAGTCCTCTGAGAGCCATGACTTGTTCATCTTGGTTCTTTTTTCAAAAGCGAGGGTACTCCAACAACAGTCTCCCTCGTTTTCACTAATTGGGCCACACACACCCCACTTGACTGGCATCACTTGATCCCCCTTTTCAAAATGAAACAGATGCTTTGCATGAAGCACTCTCAAAAATACGCGTGCCTTTCGCCTCCCCTGGCTGACCCAGGGGAAGAAAAGTCCTCTGAGAGCCATGACTTGTTCATCTTGGTTCTTTTTTCAAAAGCGAGGGGACTCCGACCACAGTCTCCCTCGTTTCCACTAATTGGGCCACACACACCCCACTTGACTGGCATCACTTGATCCCCCTTTTCAAAATGAAACAAATGCTTTGCATGAAGCACTCTCAAAAATACGGGTGCCTTTCGCCTCCCCTGGCTGAGCCAGGAGAAGAAAAGTCCTCTGAGAGCCATGACTTGTTCATCTTGGTTCTTTTTTCAAAAGCGAGGGTACTCCAACAACAGTCTCCCTCGTTTTCACTAATTGGGCCACACACACCCCACTTGACTGGCATCACTTGATCCCCCTTTTCAAAGTGAAACAGATGCTTTGCATGAAGCACTCTCAAAAATACGCGTGCCTTTCGCCTCCCCTGGCTGACCCAGGGGAAGAAAAGTCCTCTGAGAGCCATGACTTGTTCATCTTGGTTCTTTTTTCAAAAGCGAGGGGACTCCGACCACAGTCTCCCTCGTTTCCACTAATTGGGCCACACACACCCCACTTGACTGGCATCACTTGATCCCCCTTTTCAAAATGAAACAGATGCTTTGCATGAAGCCCTCTCAAAAATACGCGTGCCTTTCGTCTCCCCTGGCTGACCCAGGGGAAGAAAAGTCCTCTGAGAGCCATGTCCACATTGTCAGTGGACAGACACGTGTGCTTATCTGCCAGCAGACCCCCAGCAGCACTGAAGACAGGTTCCGAGAGAACGCTGGCTGCAGGACACGACAAGATCCCCAAGGCGTATGTGGCAAGCTCAGGCAATTTATCCAGATTGGAAGTCTAAAATGAGCAGGGCTCAAGTTGCACAATAATGGCATCAACGTTTCCTTGCATATACTCATATATCTGTGTGTCCTCCTCTTTTTCCTTGTCCTGCTCTTTTGTTTTCGCATGAGTATATGTCCTTGTCACTTTCCCATGTGTTTGTGTTGTGTTGTGAGTTGTTTGTCACCTTTTGGACACCTTTGAGGGTGTTTTCTAGGTGCTTTTATGTGTTTGTGAATGGCTGCCATTGTTTCCTATGTGGTTCGAGTTCGGTTCGTCGAACGTTCGACGAACCAAACTCGAACGAGACCTCCGTTCGACGAACCGACCTCGAGCCGAACCGGGACAGGTTCGTTCATCTCTAGTGTTGGTATACTTTTAAGATGAAGATTGTAAAATAATACAGATGACTCCCAATGTTTTAGTCATAGTTAAAATCAATAGTGATTCTTATTTAATCCAATCCAATTAAAATACATTAATATGTAATTATGTAATGCTTCAATAACATGGTGTCACTCTCTAAGTCATGTTTCAGTTAGTGTCTTCTTTAAAACCTATAAGCTATTGTTAAAGGGAATCCGTCAGCAGGATTTCACACCCAAAATAATTTATATGCCCAAGTAGCTCTTTCATGGACAAGTCCAGCAATACTTTTACATTAACAGTCTATTTCTCTGTTACTGAGAAATCAGTGTTTGCATTGATATGCAAATGAGGCTGAAAGGCTTTGGTAGATCTGAAGCCTCTCTCACTCCACCTCTCAGGGCTGGGGGAAGGGGCAAATTGGTCAGTTGATAAGTTCTAGAGTTGAGCGCGGTTCGTGGTTCGTGGTTCTCCAGTTCGCGGCTCGAGTGATTTTGGGGCATGTTCTAGATCGAACTAGAACTCGAGCTTTTTGCAAAAGCTCGGTAGTTCTAGAAACGTTCGAGAACGGTTCTAGCAGCCAAAAAACAGCTAAATCATAGCTTGGTTTCTGCTGTAATAGTGTAAGTCACTCTGTGAATCAAACTATTATCACATTTCAGTGTATAGTGTGCGTGAACAGCGCCTTCAGATCACTGCTGTTTCTATAATGGCGATCGCCATTTTTTTTTTTTTTTTTTCTTGTCTTCCTTCCCTAAGTGCGCGCGTCTTGTGGGGCGGGCCAGCATGTCAGCCAATCCCAGACACACACACAGCTAAGTGGACTTTGAGCCAGAGAAGCAACGGCATGTGTGATAGGATCTGCATGTCACATGTCCCTGCATTATAAAACCGGACATTTTCTTCACGGACGCCATTATCTGCCTTCTGCGTCTTTGGTGTCAGACATCACTGTCGCAGCTCCGTCTTCCTGAGTCCTATAGCCGATACAGCTGTATGCGCTGCATACACAGCGTTAGACAGCTTAGGGAGAGCACTTTATAGCAGTCCTTTTAAGGGCTCCAACCGGCAGGGTCAGAGAGCCATAGGTGACAGGTCCTGCAAACAGCAACAGCGTCTGTGTAGCCCAGGTCAGGGATTTCCTACCTGCATTTCACCATTAGGAGGGAATAGAAAGGCAGGCTTCCATTCCTCTACCCAGAGCACCACAATCCTGCCACTGTACCCTCTTGTCCTCTGCACACTCCAACTGATAACTAAGCCATTATACTAGCAAACACTCAGTGTACCTAGTGGCATCCTATACGTGGCTATTGGACTTTGCTATAGTCCCACTAGTGCAAAGACATTTGCAGAGCGCGTCTGCCTGCATTGCACACTACAACTCATTCTAACCAAGCCATTATACTAGCAAACACTCAGTGTACCTAGTGGCATCCTATACGTGGCTATTGGACTTTGCTATAGTCCCACTAGTGCAAAGACATTTGCAGAGCGCGTCTGCCTGCATTGCACACTACAACTCATTCTAACCAAGCCATTATACTAGCAAACACTCAGTGTACCTAGTGGCATCCTATACGTGGCTATTGGACTTTGCTATAGTCCCACTAGTGCAAAGACATTTGCAGAGCGCGTCTGCCTGCATTGCACACTCCAACTCATTAAAACCAAGCCATTATACTAGCAAACACTCAGTGTACCTAGTGGCATCCTATACGTGGCTATTGGACTTTGCTATAGTCCCACTAGTGCAAAGACATTTGCATAGCGCGTCTGCCGGCATTGCACACTCAAACTCATTTTAACTAAGCCATTATACTAGCAAACACTCAGTGTACCTAGTGGCATCCTATACGTGGCTATTGGACTTTGCTATAGTCCCACTAGTGCAAAGACATTAGCAGAGCACATCTGCCTGCATTGCACACTACAACTCATTCTAACCAAGCCATTATACTAGCAAACACTCAGTGTACCTAGTGGCATCCTATACGTGGCTATTGGACTTTGCTATAGTCCCACTAGTGCAAAGACATTTGCATAGCGCGTCTGCCTGCATTGCACACTCAAACTCATTTTAACTAAGCCATTATACTAGCAAACACTCAGTGTACCTAGTGGCATCCTATACGTGGCTATTGGACTTTGCTATAGTCCCACTAGTGCAAAGACATTAGCAGAGCACATCTGCCTGCATTGCACACTACAACTCATTCTAACCAAGCCATTATACTAGCAAACACTCAGTGTACCTAGTGGCATCCTATACGTGGCTATTGGACTTTGCTATAGTCCCACTAGTGCAAAGACATTTGCAGAGCGCGTCTGCCTGCATTGCACACTCCAACTCATTAAAACCAAGCCATTATACTAGCAAACACTCAGTGTACCTAGTGGCATCCTATACGTGGCTATTGGACTTTGCTATAGTCCCACTAGTGCAAAGACATTTGCATAGCGCGTCTGCCTGCATTGCACACTCAAACTCATTTTAACTAAGCCATTATACTAGCAAACACTCAGTGTACCTAGTGGCATCCTATACGTGGCTATTGGACTTTGCTATAGTCCCACTAGTGCAAAGATATTAGCAGAGCACATCTGCCTGCATTACACACTCCAACTTTTTTAAACTAAGCAATTTTACTAGCAAACACTCAGTGTACCTAGTGGCATCCTAAACGTGGCTATTGGACTTTGCTATAGTCCCACTAGTGCAAAGACATTTGCAGAGCACGTCTGCCTGCATTGCACACTACAACTCATTGTTACTAAGCCATTATACTAGCAAACACTCAGTGTACCTAGTTGTATCCTAAACGTGGCTATTGTACTTTTGTCTATTCACAGTATTGGAACGATATTTGCAGCACGTCTGCCTGCATTGCACACTCTAACTTTTTTAAACTCAGCCATTTATAGTAGCAAACACTCAGTGTACCTAGTTGTATCCTAAACGTGGCTATTGTACTTTTGTCAATTCACAGTATTGGAACGTTATTTGCAGCACGTCTGCCTGCATTGCACACTCAAACTTTTTTAAACTCAGCCATTTATAGTAGCAAACACTCAGTGTACCTAGTTGTATCCTAAACGTGGCTATTGTACTTTTGTCTATTCACAGTATTGGAACGATATTTGCAGCACGTCTGCCTGCATTGCACACTCTAACTTTTTTAAACTCAGCCATTATACTAGCAAACACTCAGTGTACCTAGTTGTATCCTAAACGTGGCTATTGTACTTTTGTCAATTCACAGTATTGGAACGTTATTTGCAGCACGTCTGCCTGCATTGCACACTCAAACTTTTTTAAACTCAGCCATTTATAGTAGCAAACACTCAGTGTACCTAGTTGTATCCTAAACGTGGCTATTGTACTTTTGTCAATTCACAGTATTGGAACGTTATTTGCAGCACGTCTGCCTGCATTGCACACTCAAACTTTTTTAAACTCAGCCATTATACTAGCAAACACTCACTGTACCTAGTTGTATCCTAAACGTGGCTATTGTACTTTTGTCTATTCACAGTATTGGAACGTTATTTGCAGCACGTCTGCCTGCATTGCACACTCTAACTTTTTTAAACTCAGCCATTATACTAGCAAACACTCAGTGTACCTAGTTGTATCCTAAACGTGGCTATTTTACTTTTGTCTATTCACAGTATTGGAACGATATTTGCAGCACGTCTGCCTGCATTGCACACTCTAACTTTTTTAAACTCAGCCATTATACTAGCAAACACTCACTGTACCTAGTTGTATCCTAAACGTGGCTATTGTACTTTTGTCAATTCACAGTATTGGAACGTTATTTGCAGCACGTCTGCCTGCATTGCACACTCAAACTTTTTTAAACTCAGCCATTTATAGTAGCAAACACTCAGTGTACCTAGTTGTATCCTAAACGTGGCTATTGTACTTTTGTCTATTCACAGTATTGGAACGTTATTTGCAGCACGTCTGCCTGCATTGCACACTCTAACTTTTTTAAACTCAGCCATTATACTAGCAAACACTCAGTGTACCTAGTTGTATCCTAAACGTGGCTATTGTACTTTTGTCAATTCACAGTATTGGAACGTTATTTGCAGCACGTCTGCCTGCATTGCACACTCAAACTTTTTTAAACTCAGCCATTTATAGTAGCAAACACTCAGTGTACCTAGTTGTATCCTAAACGTGGCTATTGTACTTTTGTCTATTCACAGTATTGGAACGTTATTTGCAGCACGTCTGCCTGCATTGCACACTCTAACTTTTTTAAACTCAGCCATTATACTAGCAAACACTCACTGTACCTAGTTGTATCCTAAACGTGGCTATTGTACTTTTGTCAATTCACAGTATTGGAACGTTATTTGCAGCACGTCTGCCTGCATTGCACACTCAAACTTTTTTAAACTCAGCCATTTATAGTAGCAAACACTCAGTGTACCTAGTTGTATCCTAAACGTGGCTATTGTACTTTTGTCTATTCACACTACTGCAAATCTATGTGCAGCACCTCTGCATGACAACCTCGTGCTCTGTTTTTAATAAGCTATAATGATAGCACAAAATACTGCCATTTTGTGGCATCATAGAACTGGCTGTTGTATTCCATTAGTGCCCCACTGGTGACAAGCTATTTCTAGCACCTCTACATCACACCCTCATGCACATTTAGCTACGCTAATGTTATAGCAAACTCATGGAATTCATTGCTGCATTTCATAATTCGGAGGGATAGAAAGTCAGGCTTCCTTTAGCTTTTCCTTCTGTTCATAGACAGCATCTCCAAGACAAATTTCCCCTCCACGTCTAAGTGTGGAGAGGCAGCTAGTGCGCATGCGTGTGCCGATGTACCCCAGCTGCAGCATAATTACAGTGTTTCGCCTAGTGAGTATGCTCAGCCTGACTGTGCCATTCCTGACGCTAAGTCTTCATTTCGGGATACAGCGCATGCTCCCACACTAAGTGTGAAAAGCCTCTTTGCACAGGTGCTTGCATTCTGTGCCGGGTCTAAGTCCTGTTTTGTGCCTAGACACCATGCTAAAGCTGATAGTCTTTTTTCAGAGACTGTATTTCATGCTACTGAGCATGCTCAGGCACTTCCTGCATCAGAGACTAGGTCCGGTAATGAACTCTTTGGCCCTGGCCCTGATGTGGGGGTCCCATATAGACCACAGGGCATCAGGTGTCCTCCCAAATGGCTTGCAGAGGCCCACACCTATGACTTGTCACCGCATTATTGATGGTCAGACGATGACTGGTGAGGTGTTTGGGTCATGGCAGCCATGAGGTCATCATTGAAGTTGCGTTTCCAAATAGGACGCTAGTTATGCCACTCATGACGTGTCACTCTGCTTTTGTCTCCAGGAGGTGCATTGTGGTTCACCCTGGTTTGGGGCGGACCCAGGTTATAAAAGGGGCTGGAGCCAACAAGGAGGTGCGCAGTCTTCTATTATGCTCCGAAAGAGCACACCTCCATGTGTTGAACCCATTGCGGCTTTAGGCCAGAGGTAGGCAGGGATAGGGTGGTGGATGCAGGCCACCACCACAGTTGGTAACGCAGAACGGTTAAGACCAGCTCCTGTCCTAACAGTCCTGCTTGTGCAGCCCAGTGGCATTAACAGGCCTGCTGCTGCTGATGCGCCTGCTGTCCACAGGTGTGGCCCCTACGCACACGGTCAGCGTACTCAATGGCCCCTGTGTTGTTAACAGGGAGTTCCTGGGCTGGGTGGGCATGTGGACCCTGTGACGCTAACAGGGCTCACAGTCTCCAGATCCGAATGGCGTCTAACTCGGTTCAGGCTACTATTAGTTTCATAGCCACACAGCTCTGTATCCTCCACCAAACCTTCAAGTTGCCAACCTCTCCTTTTCCAACTGGGAGCACGGTGGACACTGACTGCTGAAGGTGATATATACCTTTCTCTTTCTTTTCTTATTAATTTTTGTTATATAGCGGTCACAGATTATATACCACTTTATCCAAATCTGCCAGTCCCACTGTAACAGATGTTGTTTCTTCAGCAAATGTTACAGTTGTTTAACCACCAAATCCACGGACCAAAATTTTTTTCCCCTTTCCAACACACCTGTTCCCCTTTCCAACAGCATCTGTCCTTTTTCAACTCATTTTGGGATATGACCAAAAGTGCAACTGTGCAGGGACACCGTACTCAACGCCATCTCAGCACAGCAGCCATCCCTCGGTCCCTCCGATGTGGACAAGTAAAAGACCATTTCCTCCTATCCATGACAAAGTGTTGAGATTCACTCTGTGCAGCACTGGTGTTTAGTGGAAAAGTAGATCTAAGATTGCGTACCACATTCTGCAGATACTCCTGTATACGTGCGTCTATTTCTATGGCAGGAATTAGTTCGCCAAATTTTGTCTTGTACCGGGGATCTAACAGTGTGGCAACCCAGTATTCAGGATTACTTCAAATTCATACAATCCGAGGGTCATGTAGGTAGTGCAGCAAGAAGGCGCTCATGTGTCTTGTGCATCCAGGAGGACCAAGTCCTTGGTGTGTTGGTGGCAGAGAGGTGAGAATCGTGCATCCTTCCTCTGCCCTCTACCCACAACCTCGCACAACCGAAATGTGAGCAAGCTCTCACTCATCTGCTGAGTCTTCCATGCCCATCGCCAGTTCGTCCTTCATTTCTTCATGGGCTCCTGCACTTTCATCAACCCTTTTTGCTGATACTATGCGCCCTTGTTAATCCCTCTCCCTCACCATGACTGCCGCATAGGTGCCGCTGACCATCTGGACCTCGTAGATCTTGTTATCCCTTCCGCATATGACTCCTCCTGTACTTCCTCCCCTTCCTCTTGTCCCAACACCTGACTCCGAATAATAATTACAGTGTGCTCCATCATGTAGATGACCAGAATTGTCACGCTGAGAATGACATTGCCAGTGCTAAACATCTTCGTCGACATTTCAAAACTGTGTAGCAGGGTGCATAGGTCCTTGATCTGACACCACTCCAGCAGCGTGATCTGCACCACCTCTGGATCAACTTATCCCAGGCTATATGTCTTACCGTATTTCAGCAGGGCTCTGCGGTGCTGCCACACACGCTGCAACATGTGCAGATTCCAATTCCTGCGTGTCGGAACATCGCATTTCCGGCGTTTAACTGCCAGACCCTAAGACTTCCGGAGTGATGAAAGTTGTTGAGCTGCTGTGTGCGCACGATGGAAGTGAGCACATAGCGAGCGTGCCCGCTGCACAAGGCCATGTAGGCCGTGATGGTGTTTTAAAAATTGCTGGAGAATTCGGATCAACACGTGAGCCATAAAAGGCACGTGTGTCACATTGCCCTGAGGATGGCCCGCAGCCAGGTTTGCATCATTGCCGCACACGGCTGTTAAGTCACCAACGGAGTCCGCTCCGTCAATTTGTACTCCGGTCGCCAGGTGACAACGTGTTCCTTTCATGAATAGTGCTGATGATGGGAGAGTAGTCGATGCCAGCGGCGCAGGTGGACGCAGGTTATGCTCACCCACTGGGCTGCATTACCTTGACAGATGCAGAATCTCTGGCTGAATGTAGCTGGTGGGTATCTCACAGATGAAATACCATCATTCAGCTACAACCAATGGGAAGACACCACACCCTTTTTTATGCCCATCCTGTCTGCAGACCACTGCCAGACATAGCTATGAACCTCTGGTTAATTTTACCCCCAGTTCAGTTTTATGATTTTGTGTGCTTGTTACCTGACTACTTTTCCTGCTTGCTGTTTATGTACCTTGTTGGCCGATACGCATTTCACCTCTGCTTGTTTTCTGATTAAGTCCTGGCCGTCCCATTCTGTTCCTGTTCCTCAATTAATGTTTTGACCCTGCCTGACTACTATTCTCTGTAATAGCGGTGTGACTCACATTTCCCATACATTTCAAAGTAAAACTTTGACCGCCTGATGGCATTGAGCTCTGCTGCCAGCATAGTAAGGAGGTGTGTGGTAGTCCTTGTGCGCAGTTGCAAGGAAGGGTGACCTGACCACACAGGGTTTGCGCAAAGGTAGAGGACCCACACGAGGTTGAAGAGGCAGAAGCAGTGTATTAACTTCTACATACAGAACAAGGATTGAAAAAACTCGTGGGGACGGCAAGACTTGTACAGCAGACCCTTCTCCATCTCTCACCATAGTTTGCCAGTGCCCAGTCAGTGACATGTAATGACCCTGTCTATGCTTACTGGTCCAAGTATCTGTGTTGAAATGCACCCTGTCGCACACAGATTTTCTCAAGGAAGTGGTGATGTTGTGTGCGACATGCCGGTGTAGCGCGGGCATGCTTTTCTTGGAGAAGCAGTGGTGATTGGGCATCTGGTACTGGGGCACAGCGACAGACATAAGGTCTGTAAAATCCTGTGTGTCCACTACGCGTAAAGGCAGCATTTCGGTAGCCAACAGCTTACAGAGGGATAGAGTCAACCACTTAGCTTTGTCATGGGTCGCAGTAAGTGGCCTTTTATTTGACCACATCTGAGGGACAGAGATCTGGCTGCTGTCTGTAGACGGTGTTGAGTAGGGTGTCCCTGGAAAAATGCAGGTTTGTGAGAAAAGTGCAGGCGGAGACATGATGTTGGCTTCATCTTGCCTTCAGATCTGTTCATCTTGTATCATTTTTAAAAAACACAGCAAGCAAGGGTTACTCCAAGCGGAGTCTCCCTTTTTTTCCAAAAATTGGGCCCCACACAGACACCTTATCAGTGGCAGCACTTGTGCCCTAGTTGCAAACAGGATGTTTTGATTTGCATCAAGCACATTCCAAATCCACAAGCATTTACTCTCCCCAGGATGACACAGGGGTAGTAAATTCCTTCTGGATCCATGACTTGTTCATTTTGATGAACGTCAGTCTGTCCACATTGTCACTGGACAGACGCGTGCGCTTATCTGTCAGCACACACCCAGCAGCACTGAAGACACGTTCAGAGACAACGCTGGCAGCTGGACACGACAAAATCTTCGAGGCGTAACTGGAGAGCTCTTGACATTTTTCTAGATTTGAAGCACAAAAGGAGCAAGGCTCCATTTGCAAAGTCATTGCATCGATGTTCATTTGGAGATACTCCTGTATCATCCTCTCCATCCGTTGACTATGTGTCAGACTTGTTGTCTCTGGTGGCCTTGCAAAGGAGGGTCTAAAAAAATTATGAAAAGATTCCATAAAATTGCTGTTACCAGCACCAGATACGGTCCTACTGGTACGGGTAGACTGTTGAAGATGACGAGGCCGTCCCATGTTTGTCAAGTTACAACTGGGAGAATCACTCCCTTCACCTGCACGGTTGTTTGGTGGAAAAGCCGAGCTAAGATCGAGTAACAGCTTCTGCTGATACTCCTGCATACGTGCGTCCCTTTCTATGGGTGGAATTATGTCACAAAATTTGGACTTGTCCCGGGGATCTAATAGTGTGGCAAGCCAGTAGTCATCATCACTTCTAATTTTGACAATACGAGGGTCATGTTGGAGGTAGTGCAACAAGAAGGCACTCATGTGTCTTGCGCAGCCATGCGCACCAAGTCCACGCTGTGTTTGTGGCATAGAGGTGCTAACCGTTCTTTCTTCCTCTGTCATCTCCCCCCAACCTCTTTCAACTGAAATTTGACCAAGGTCCCCCTCATCTGCTGAGTCTTCCATGTCCATGGACAGTTCGTCCTCCATATCTTCATGTCCTCCTGCACCTTCCTCAACATCTCACCTGCTACCATGCGCCCTTGTTGATCCCTGTCCCCCATGGTCCCATGCCTGCCGCGTTGGTGATGATGAACGTCTGGACCTTGGTGATGTTGTTGTGTCTTGCGCATATGAATCCTCCTGTAGTTCCTCCCCTTCCTGTTGTCCCACCCCCTGACTACGAATAGTGTTTAGCGTGTGCTCCAGCATGTAAATGACTGTAATCGTCATGCTGATAATGGCATTGTCAGCGCTAAACATATTCGTCGCCATGTCGAAACTGTGCAGAAGGGTGCATAGGTCCTTGATCTGAGATCACTCCATCAGGGTGATCTGCCCCACTTCTGCATCTCGTTGGCCCAGGCTATACATCATGACGTATTGCACCAGGGCTCGCCGGTGCTGCCACAGTCGCTGTAACATGTGGAGAGTTGAATTCCAGCGTGTCGCCACATCGCATTTCAGGCGATGAACCGGCAGGCCGAAAGACTTCTGGAGCGATGCAAGTCGCTCAGGTGCGGCGGTTGAACGGCGGAAGTGAGCACTGCAGACAGTTTCTGTGCCCTGGTCAGAAGGCCATCTAGGCCGGGATAGTGTGTTAAAAATTGCTGGACAACAAGGTTAAACACGTGAGCCATACAAGGCACGTGTGTCACCTTGCCCAGGCGAAGGGCCGCACCCAGGTTTGCAGCATTGTCGCACACGGCCTTACCAGGCTGCAGGTTGAGTGGAGACAACCATTTATCAAAATCAGTCTCCAGAGCTGCCCACAACTCAGTCGCTGTGTGACTCCTATTTCAAAGACATGTCAAGCTAAAGACCGCCTGATGCCGTTGCGCTCTGCTACCAGCATAGTAATGAGGGGTGCGTGATTCCTTCTGCGCAGTGAGAACGCTGGTGGCCTGACCAGGCAGGCTTGGGGCGGAGGTGGAGGACCCAGATGAGGTGGAGGATGCAGAAGCAGTGGCGGAACTTGGACAGACAGAGGATTGACACACAAGTCGTGGGGACGGCAAGACTTGTGCAGCAGACCCTTCACCATCTATCACCATAGTTACCCAGTGGCCAGTCAGCGACATGTAACGTCCCTGTCCATGCTTACTGGTCCAAGTATCGGTGGTGAAATGCACCCGTTCACACACAGAGTTTCTCAAGGAAGCGGTGATGTTGTGTGCGACATGCTGGTGTAGCGCGGGCACACCTTTCTTAGAGAAGTAGTGGCGACTAGGCATCTGGTACTGGGGCACAGCGACAGACATAAGGTCTCTAAAATCCTGTGTGTCCACTAGGCGGAAAGGCAGCATTTCTGTAGTCAACAGCTTACAGAGGGATAGAGTCAACCTCTTCGCTTTGTCATGGGTCGCAGGAAGTGGCCTTTTATTTGACCACATCTGAGGGACAGAGATCTGGCTGCTGTGTGTAGACGGTGTTGAGTCGGGTGTCCCTGGAAAAATGCAGCTTTGTGAGGAAAGTGCAGGCGGAGACATGATGTTGCCTTCATCCAAAGTTGGTGCTATCGATGTCTGAGAGAGCTGTACACACTCACTTGTTTCCCCTTCCAAACCAACTGACGACCTACCAAGCAAACTGCCTGTTGCGGTTACAGTGGTGGAAGTTGTGGGTGGAAAAACAGGTGTGACAGCTGTCCCCACAGTCCTAGAAGATGACGAGCGCGCGGATGCACTGGAAGGGGCAGGCGGTGGATGGTTCGCTCCGCTAGGCCGCATTGCAGCACGGTGAGCTTCCCATCGGGCCATATGATATTTATTCATGTGACGATTCATGGAAGAAGTTGTCAAACTGCTGAGGTTTTGACCTCTACTAAGAGAACCATGACAAATTTTACAGATCACATAATTTGGGCGATCTTTTTCTATGTCAAAAAAGGACCTGGCTAGGCAAGGCTTAGAGGCCATGCGACCTGTTGATCCACCCCGAATAATGCTCAGAGGCAGAGTGGTGGCTGAGGATGCAGTTGTAGACGTGCTACCAGTGCTCCGACTGTGTCCAGGAAGGCGCCAGGTTACTTCGACGTCGGTTGCATCCTCCTCCACCGCCTCTGTTGACCTCCTCGAGTGTCTGACTGTGGGTTGACAGTAGGTGTGATCTAGAACTTAATCATCAATTGTTGTGTTTGCACTCCCCTACCCCTCAGACCGAGTTTCTTCTTGCCCTGACCGAATATTTAAGTTGTCATCCCAATCGGGTATCTGCGTCTCATCTTCATCAGTATGTTCCTCATTGCCTATAACCACAGTTGTTGGAAAGGCAGCATTTTGGTAGCCAACAGTTTGCATATGATGAAAGTCAACCTCCAAGCCATTTCATGCCCTTCTAAAAGCATGTAAAACACAGCGAGGGGACTCCAACCACAGTCTCCCTCGTTGCCACTAACTGGGCCACACACACCCCACTTGACTGGCATCGGTTGAGCCCCCTTTTGAAAAAGAAAAAGATGCTTTGCATGAAGCACTCTCAAAAATACGCGTGCCTTTCCCGTCCCCTGGCTGACCCAGGGGAAGAAAAGTCCTCTGAGAGCCATGACTTGTTCATCTTGGTTCTTTTAGAGACACAGCGAGGGGACTCCAACCACAGTCTCCCTCGTTGCCACTAACTGGGCCACACACACCCCACTTGACTGGCATCGGTTGAGCCCCCTTTTGAAAAAGAAAAAGATGCTTTGCATGAAGCACTCTCAAAAATACGCGTGCCTTTCCCGTCCCCTGGCTGACCCAGGGGAAGAAAAGTCCTCTGAGAGCCATGACTTGTTCATCTTGGTTCTTTTAGAGACACAGCGAGGGGACTCCAACCACAGTCTCCCTCGTTGCCACTAACTGGGCCACACACACCCCACTTGACTGGCATCGGTTGAGCCCCCTTTTGAAAAAGAAAAAGATGCTTTGCATGAAGCACTCTCAAAAATACGCGTGCCTTTCCCGTCCCCTGGCTGACCCAGGGGAAGAAAAGTCCTCTGAGAGCCATGACTTGTTCATCTTGGTTCTTTTAGAGACACAGCGAGGGGACTCCAACCACAGTCTCCCTCGTTGCCACTAACTGGGCCACACACACCCCACTTGACTGGCATCGGTTGAGCCCCCTTTTGAAAAAGAAAAAGATGCTTTGCATGAAGCACTCTCAAAAATACGCGTGCCTTTCCCGTCCCCTGGCTGACCCAGGGGAAGAAAAGTCCTCTGAGAGCCATGACTTGTTCATCTTGGTTCTTTTAGAGACACAGCGAGGGGACTCCAACCACAGTCTCCCTCGTTGCCACTAACTGGGCCACACACACCCCACTTGACTGGCATCGGTTGACCCCCCCTTTTGACAAAGAAAAAGATGCTTTGCATGAAGCACTCTCAAAAATACGCGTGCCTTTCCCGTCCCCTGGCTGACCCAGGGGAAGAAAAGTCCTCTGAGAGCCATGACTTGTTCATCTTGGTTCTTTTAGAGACACAGCGAGGGGACTCCAACCACAGTCTCCCTCGTTGCCACTAACTGGGCCACACACACCCCACTTGACTGGCATCGGTTGACCCCCCCTTTTGACAAAGAAAAAGATGCTTTGCATGAAGCACTCTCAAAAATACGCGTGCCTTTCCCGTCCCCTGGCTGACCCAGGGGAAGAAAAGTCCTCTGAGAGCCATGACTTGTTCATCTTGGTTCTTTTAGAGACACAGCGAGGGGACTCCAACCACAGTCTCCCTCGTTGCCACTAACTGGGCCACACACACCCCACTTGACTGGCATCGGTTGAGCCCCCTTTTGAAAAAGAAAAAGATGCTTTGCATGAAGCACTCTCAAAAATACGCGTGCCTTTCCCGTCCCCTGGCTGACCCAGGGGAAGAAAAGTCCTCTGAGAGCCATGACTTGTTCATCTTGGTTCTTTTAGAGACACAGCGAGGGGACTCCAACCACAGTCTCCCTCGTTGCCACTAACTGGGCCACACACACCCCACTTGACTGGCATCGGTTGAGCCCCCTTTTGAAAAAGAAAAAGATGCTTTGCATGAAGCACTCTCAAAAATACGCGTGCCTTTCCCGTCCCCTGGCTGACCCAGGGGAAGAAAAGTCCTCTGAGAGCCATGACTTGTTCATCTTGGTTCTTTTAGAGACACAGCGAGGGGACTCCAACCACAGTCTCCCTCGTTGCCACTAACTGGGCCACACACACCCCACTTGACTGGCATCGGTTGAGCCCCCCTTTTGACAAAGAAAAAGATGCTTTGCATGAAGCACTCTCAAAAATACGCGTGCCTTTCGCCTCCCCTGGCTGACCCAGGGGAAGAAAAGTCCTCTGAGAGCCAGGTCCACATTGTCAGTGGACAGACACGTGTGCTTATCTGCCAGCAGACCCCCAGCAGCACTGAAGACAGGTTCCGAGAGAACGCTGGCTGCAGGACACGACAAGATCCTCAAGGCGTACGTGGCGAGCTCAGGCAATTTATCCAGATTGGAAGCCTAAAATGAGCAGGGCTCAAGTTGCACAATAATGGAATCGATGTTTCTTTGCATATACTCATATATCTGTGTGTCTCCCTCTTTTTCCTTGTCCAGCTGTTTTGTTTTCACATGAGTATATGTCCTTGTCACTTTCCCATGTGTTTGTGTTATGTTGTGAGTTGTTTGTCACCTTTTGGACACCTTTCAGGGTGTTTTCTAGGTGTTTTACTGTGTTTGTGATTGCCTGCCATTGTTTCCTATGGGCTCGAGTTCGGTTCGTCGAACGTTCGACGAGCCGAACTCGAGCCAGACCCCCCGTTCGGCGAACCGCCTCGAGCCGAACCGGGACCGGTTCGCTCATCTCTAATAAGTTCCCTCAGTTCTTTGTTTGCCCCAAGCATCTACAGCAGGAGCTAAACTGATAATAGTCATTATCAGTGTAGCTTCTGATGTAGAGATTTCTTGAGGACCTTTACCATGATGGTTCTCTGTAGACCTTTAGGACCTTTGGTAACATCACAATCATGTGACTAGTCATGTGACCGTTATGTCACCGATTTCAATGTTGAAAGAGCTGAACAGGAGATAGAATGGTGGTAATTGTGTGCGTGTGTCTGTGTCTAGAAGGTATTGTCTCCTGCAGGTTTGTATACATGTTGTGAACGTTGCTTACCGCAACCCGGGGGTTTTACTCGCTTGCAGCGGTGCAGGGTAGCTTAGGCATACACAGGCAACACAGTCTCTCTCAAAAATGCAGCAGTTTATTAGTAACCAACATAAACTGCCCTTCCAAAACACAATGAAGCCTCTCCTGGCTTAAAGGAAAATATAACATCCACATACCGTGGGCTTCCAGTCCAATTAAGTGTCCATAGTGGATTCTCCACACTCTGGCTCCAGCCAGCGAACACAAGTCACTGTGGTTGCTTCCTGCAGCCTCCAGCCCTCTCCAGCCAGGCTGCAATATTTTTCCCCAGTCATCACCGGGACTGATTTCCAGGAGTCTCTCTTCAGTCTTCACACAGACTGAGATCTCCAGCACACATCCTCCATGTGCAGCACTCTCAGGCTTCCCCCTGTTTCTAAAACTAACAGTCTCTTTAAACCCAACCGGATACACCCACAGGTGGAGGTATGTGATTCTCCAGCTCTGTCCATCACACTGGTCACAGTTTAAAGGGAACCTAACCCTTAATTACAACCCAAGTTCTGTGGAACTACAAGTCCCACAGTCACACCTTCAGTTCAATATCACAGGGGGATCCTTCTCCACTGCGACCATCCACAACATTGGTGGTCGCTACCTCACAATGTATATATACACTGACGAGCAAAAGAGCAACAATGCTTTGAACTTTTAACTTTCAGGCTCCATATCTCATCATCCACTATTGCTTTGAACGTGAGACTACCTTCATTTTATAGATAATCAATTTGGCTACCTCATACATGAATTAACTTGAAACTTTTTAACATCTGATTAGTTATGTAGATGTTAGTCATGTCGCTGCCTTGTTAATGTTTTGCTCATGTTGGTAGAGATATATTTTTCTTCTTGTATAGTATATATTAAAACCTTTTCTCACATTACCTAATAGCTCAGTGTTTTATTAAGTTGATTCCCAAGTGAAAGGTCATTGATTCGAATCAAGGACCTGCCATAAAGAAGAAAAGCGAAAGAGCATCATCCAGCTCATCGATAATGGTTTTTAAGCCAAGAAACTTATCAAACTACATTACGTGTGCCATGACAGTCGGAAGAATAAGAAATTAAGTTCATCCATCCGGCAGTCAGGCAAACTGGCAGCGGGTTCACAGGCAGTCACACTTGATACCCCGGCTGTGACCTCTTGTAGACTGAGTGACATAACTGCTTCTCGCAGCCGCCTCTCCCCCACTGCCCTCACTGTATCCCAAAGGCTGCAGTGCTCGCTTGATTTTTCCATCACTGCAGCTTCTGGATGTAGCAAACCCAACATCATCATGGGACATTATATGGATTACATAGGATCTACAGGGGTGTTTGGGGGCTTAAAAAAGGGGTGAAACAAGGTGTGTGTGTTTTTTTTATTTTAAATAAAGACATTTTCTGTGTGTTTATTTCATTTGACTTACAGGTTAGTAATGGGGGTGACTCATAGACTTTTCCCTATTACTAACCTAAGGCTTGATGGCAGCTGTAATTTTTGACAAATTCCAGCTAACATAAACCCCATATATTACCCCAATTGCCAACACACCAGGGTAATCTGGATGAGATGGTTAAAGTGCCAGAATTGGTGCATTTAATAGATGCTCTAACTGTGGGTGTGGGCTAGTATTTTATGGATGGGAGGGACCAAAAACCATGGAACTTCCCAGTCTGATAATACCAACCTCCAGATGGCAGCTTTACCTTGGCTGGTCGTCACAACTTGGGTGGACCCCAGGCCATTTTTTAATTATTTATTGAAATAATTTAAAAACCAGCATGGGATCTTCTTTATTTTTTATAAACAGC
The DNA here is from genome assembly GCF_048569485.1 of Anomaloglossus baeobatrachus. Taxonomy (NCBI): domain Eukaryota; kingdom Metazoa; phylum Chordata; class Amphibia; order Anura; family Aromobatidae; genus Anomaloglossus; species Anomaloglossus baeobatrachus. Next base: position 586,191,998 of record NC_134356.1, read on the forward strand.
CATGGTAAAGCAGACCGCTAGGGGTTGCGGCCTGCAGCTGCTGCTTTACCCATGCTAGTTATCAAAAATAAAGCCGAAGCAAACATTTTTTTTTGTTTTGTTTATACAGTGTTGAAACTGTGCAATGGTAATGGGGTCAGAAGTGCCAAAATGGAAAACCTTGTTGATTGGTTGAATGGCTCATCACTAACAATAAAGTTTGTTGATTGGCAACACACGAACCTAACTTTTAACTAAAGTCTGTCTGAACCTGGCGAAACCAAACTTGTGCAAGTCCTCTCATCTCTAATAAAGAGACCAGGAAAGAAGGGCTGAATTACTTTAATATTGTCAATTGAGCTTGTTGAAACCACCGAGTGATGCCTTAAATCTATGTCCCCTGCCCCCTGTACTATGCTTACCTTTCGGTGTTTTCACCTTTAACCATTGCCACTCCAGTCCCATGACACCATCTTGTGCCCATAACTTCTGATTTGCCGGTGGTGAGAAGTTATGTCACAAGCTCCCAATGCAGCTCTATGAGAGCAAGAACGAGGCTCTTATAGGCTTGTATTGAGTAGTGACTTCCAGGACACTCCGTGAAACACGGGAGCAGCCAACAGTTCACAAATTAGAGGAGACCATTGGGAGCAGCATTGGAAAAAGTTAACAATAAGTATAAGACAGATGTCAGGGAACGTAGATTTAAAGCACCAGTGCAGTGGTGCAATAAATAAGAAAAACACTGGAGTTGTGCTTTAACTTATTGCTTAATGTAATCTCAATGATTGAATATGATGATGCAATATGTTAGCATTAGAGCCGTACATTAATCTTTTGCCCAGGGTCCCACTGTCCCTGCAAGCCCTATTATCTGCTCAGCACCACCTTATACTGCTCAACTGATGGCTTACACTGCATTGAGGCTGTAATACAAGCAGGAGGAGGCAACATTAGGCAGGGAAAAGAGCTGGAGTGACAGATGGGCTATAGTCCTACAGCCTTATTTGTTTATCATTTCAGAGTAATGTAGGCCAAATAAAGGTATTTCTACTTTTGATTTTGAGAGCGACATGTGCATATTAATAGTTTGTGGGTAAAATCCTGATGACAGATTCTGTTTAAAGTGTAAAGGCCCCGTCACACACAGAGATAAATCTTTGGCAGATCTGTGGTTGCAGTGAAATCATGGACATATTGTTCGATTTGTACACAGCCACAAACCTGGCACTGATTGTCCACAATTTCACTGCAACCACAGATCTGCCACAGATCTGCCACAGATGTGCCACAGATCTGCCACAGATCTGCCGCAGATCTGCCGCAGATCTGCCGCAGATTTATCTCTGTGTGTGACAGGGCCTTTACTTCAATGTTACTGGTTGTGGATAGATATTACTGCACAGTAGACTATACAATTGGCAAGCACCTGTATGACACTTAGCAAATATCATGCGAGGTGCTAATCCTGTCCCAGCATATCCACCACCCAGCATGCAGTTTTGTTCCTCCACCCCGGATGTCAGATCAGGCAGCGGACTATTACGATAGCTTTGAACACATTGTTAGAGGCATTTTATGCAGCTTTACTGTATTGAAATACAAACATCATTGTGTCAAACAAAGACATATACAGATTGCTTCTAATGATTAGCTACAAACACACAATGGGCAGCATCAGCTTTTCATAACTTGTAATATTTTTGTGGATTTTAGTCCTTGATCACATTGTTTTTTTGCTTTATTTTTCCACTGAACAGCTCCATTTAAAGATGGCAGTCTGCATTGAACCATGGCCTTGACTTTTCATTCTTCATCTGCTAACAGAGATATCTAACGTGTATTTATGATATATTTTATCTTGAGCACAGAAATGTTCCAGTATTGTTATATAAATGGCTGAAAATGTAGGTTCTGACCCAGCTTCCCTTGCACCACTAACAACTGACAACACTATCAGCAGAGCTGCGTTACTTAAAGGAACACTCCAGCATTTTTTTTCAGTTTTGGAGTGGTAGTTATAATCAAAGCCCCCTGCCATTGGTGTCATACTGACCCTCGGACGTTTATAGGCAAGGCTCTGGTCCAGCTGTGCCTTCTTGTGACTGCAACTTCTGACTGTCACAAGTTGCGTAACAAGCTCTCAATAAAAGTTTATGAGGGCAAGAATGAGGCCAGAACGAGGCTCTTATAGACTTACATTAAAGAGTGACCTCCAGCGCGCTCCATGAAACACTGAAATGATCCGGCAGGTCACAAACAGCCAGAAACTGATAGGAGCAGTGGTGATATAAGGTGAAGATGCTCATGAGGGTGAGTATAAGAGTATGGTTATAGGCCCTAACTTAAAAGCACCACTCCAGTGGTGAAAACAATTAGTGGTTTGGTGCTTTAAAGAAGCTTTCCTTTAACTTTTGCTTCCCTAAACCCATGCAATGGAAAGCCGGCACAAATGCATTTCAGTTACATTAATTTGCTATGGAATCGCGGCAAGATGTGGTCACATGTGTTCCCTTTGCCTATAAATTGCATACAGTAAACAGATTCGCAGTCACTGGCCACTTTTACAGAAAAGCGATTTAGGAATTCCAGAATTTAAGGTACCCTTTTTACCTTCTTAACCCCTTCATGACCTTGGACGGATCTATCCATCAAGGATCGTGTCCCGTTAAGCCCAGCGGTCAGCACACATATCAGCTGTTTTCAACAGCTGACATGTGTGCCTGCATGTTACGAGTGGAATCGCTTCCACTCGCAACATTTAACCCCATAAATCACGCTGCCAAAGTCTGGCAGCGAGATCTATATGCGCGCGGCCATGTTTTTTACTTACCGCCGCCCCCACCGGAAGTCACGTGAGTGATCACGTGATGTTCGGTAGTTGCCATCATAGCACAGGGTCATGTGATGACGCCTGCAGCTACGAAGTTTCACTTTCGATTTTCCTCGGCACAGAGCAGAGGGAAACCGGAAGTGACTGAATCTGCTGTTTACAGCTGTATAGCTGTGATCAGCAGATAGATAATAGCGATCGGATTGCTGATCGCTATAGCCCCCTAGGGGGACTAGTAAAATAAAAAAAAAAAAGTAAAAAAAAAAAAAAAAAACAACCTAAAAGTTCATATCACCCCCCTTTCACTCCATTGAAAATTAAAAGGTTAAAAAATAAATAAATATACACATATTTGGTATCGCCGCGTTCAGAAATGCCCGATCTATCAAAATATAAAATCAATTAATCTGATTGGTAAATGGCGTAGTGGCAAAAAAATTCCAAACGCCAAAATTAAGTTTTTTTGGTCGCCGCATGTTTTACGCAAAATGCAATAACAGGCGATCAAAACGTAGCATCTGCGCAAAAATGGCACCATTAAAAATGTTAGCTCGAGACGCAAAAAATAAGCCATCACTGAGCCATAGATCCTGAAAAATGAGAACACTACGTGTTTCGGAAAATGGCGCAAAACGTGCGCCACTTTTATTGGACAAACTTGTGAATTTTTTTTAACCCCTTAGATACAGAATATATACAGATATAGTAAACCTATACATGTTTTGTGACTACAAACTCGCACCGACCTGAGGCATCACATACATACATCAGTTTTACCATATAGTGAACACCGTGAATAAAACATCCCAAAAACTATTGTGCCATCACACTTTTTTTTGCAGTTTTTCCACACTTGGAATTTTTTTGCTGTTTTCCAGTACAATATATGGTAAAACCTATGGTTTCATTTAAAAGTACAACTCGTCCTGCAAAAACCAAGCCCTCATATGGCAAGATTGACGGAATAATAAAAAAGTTACGGCTCTCGGAAGAAAAGGAGCAAAAAACAAAAACGCAAAAACGGAAAGTGCCCGGGGGCTGAAGGGGTTAAAAAGAGCTCTTAATCTGCATAATAAATTGATTAGAGCTGATCAAGGGCCATCTCTTCGGGTCCTGAGACAACAATTTTTGAGCACTCAAAAAAAGGCGACTTTCCCCTGACTACAATGCGCACAATATACTAATGTGCTAAAAAGAGACAAAATATTTAATCCTCAAACAGCAAATGGTATCTCCATTAAGGAAATTAATTCTTCACCTGTGAGTCCAATATAATGACCAGAGGTCCAAGTGAGATCCAGCGAGTCACAATCTGAGGCCCAGGCAGAAATGTCACAAAGCTATATTTACTGAAAGGGATGGGGAGGGTCTCAAAATTAAATTCATATACAATTACTCCCCAATAACTACTATGCTTATTATTCACAGACAGGCTATACACCAAGGTCGGGGTGTCAGCTCCAGAGATCCTTCCATCGTGTGTCACAAACTGCAGGAAACAAATTTACCTAGGATTCGCTAAAGGGGGTGTTACATGCAGCGATATCGCTAGTGATATCACTTGTGAAAGCACCCACCCCCGTCATTTATGCGTCACGGGCAACTCGCTGCCAGTGGCGCACAATATCGTTTGGAGCCGTCACACAGACTTACCTGCCTATGTCGCTGTGTCCGGCGAACCGCCTCCTTTCTAAGGTGGCGGTTCGTGTGGTGTCACAGCGGCGTCACTAAGTGGCTGCCCAATAGAAGCGGAGGGGTGGAGATGAGTGGGACGTAACATCCTGCCCACCTCCTTCGTTCCGCATTGCCGGCGGCTGCAGGTAAGCTGCAGTTCGTCGTTCCTGAGGTGTCACATGTAGCGATGTGTGCTGCCTCGGAAGCAACAAACAATCTGCGAGCTCAACAATCAACGATGTTTTGAAAAGGAATGACGTGTCAAAGAAGGACGATAAGGTGAGTATTTCCCATCGTTAACGGTCGTTCCTTGCTGTCACACGCAGTGACGTCACTAACGATGCCGGATGTGCATCACGGAATCAGTGACCTCGGCGATATATCGTTAGATACATCGTTGTGTGTAACAGGGCCTTTAGGGGTCAAACAGCAGTACACTAATGTCGTGGGCGGAGGGGACACGCTCGCCACACTTGGGTCCGGGGCTTCTGCTGCTGCTGCTCGGTGGCTCGAGCGGTGGACCGGACCCGGGGACTCGAGCAGCGCTCCTCGCGCATGAGTGAAAAGGGGTGGTATGTTTAGGGAGATTGTTCGTGACGCCACCCACGGGACGTGGTGATGATGGCACCACCGCTGCTGGTAACGGGAGAGATGGTAGGATGCAGCTGGGATGTTGTCCCCTCCGTGGGTAGGGGGGTTGGTGATCCCAGGGCCCGGTGGTGTAACGGGGAGGCTGGATGGCTGGGGTGAAGGGACAGCGCGGCGCGGTGCCGGACGGCACTGGTGTACTCACTCAGACAATCCCTGACAGAGTCACTGGTAAACCAAAACGGCCGGATGGACGGGTCCCGCAGCTGGCTGCAGTGTTGTTGTTGTGCTCTCCCCGGATGGCTGATGGTGGCTGTCTTTCCCTGCAACTGTTTGAATGTTCTGACTCCTGTGGTTGCCCACCAATAGTCCGCTCCCCGGTGTAGAGGTGCCGTAGGAGCCCGTTTTGCCCGCAGGCGCTGTCCCTTGGATCTCTAGCCTGTGGCGGTGGCTGTATATCCTCACGGTGTGGACTATTGCCTTCTGTCGGGACTTGGTTGTTGGGGAACCCCTGGGGTTCCTGTCACACACGGATTTGACTATTGTCGGCGACTCCAAGACTGGTCGGGGTCCGATGGCCCTGCCTGTGTGCTTAGCTTCACTCTGCTCCCCAGTCCGGTACCGGCGGACCGATACCCGACCCCGGTCCTTACGGTTCCACAGAGTTCCACTAACTCCTGCAGATGACCACCACCATCTGCCAACCTTGCTGTCAGTGCCTGGGCTCCTACCCAGGCACACGCAGTTTGTGACCTCTCACTTTTACCTCCTGAACAAATCTGCTCCTTTTCCCGCCTCCAGGCCTGTGAACTCCTCGGTGGGTGGGGCCAACCACCTGGCTCCACCCCACCTGGTGTGGACATCAGACCCTTGAGGGAGGCAACAAGGGTTTTTGTCTGACTGTTGTAACTGCCTAGGGTGGGGGGTGTGTATGTTGGTATGTATGTGACTACCTGGCCAGTCCAGGGCGTCACACTAACACTTCAGCAGACGGGGTATAAATCTAATGGGTGTAACTTAATGAGGGTCTCTAGAATTATTATGCCGGCTCATAATTTAAAAATCCTGCACGTTACCAATATAAGAACAACATACAAGTGCATAAACTGGTTAGATACCCAGGTATCGTTAATAGCACCGTTTTACAGTCAGAGTCCAACACAGGCCTGTGGTAAGTTCTGGCTGCAGCGAATCCAGGTGATTTTCGGCGCGAAACATCCTCACAAAAAATACTACTTACTCAAGAAGAGTTCAGTTCCAAGGCCTGTGCTGGATTGCTATAGTATTTGTTCTCTGATATTGGCTGCTCAGGCCTGTTCCGTGCGCTACCCGCTGGAGTGGAGAGAGGCTACAGAAAGTCGGTGAGCTGATTTCTTTAAACTGGTTTTCTGTCAAGCTCGGACAGCACGATCCAACGCACTCCAGTGGGGACCGTGCTGTTGCCTGCCGCCATCGGCAGCCCCATGACATGATCTTGGGGCACCGATGAGTTGACATAACTGAATGAGGTCACATGATAACTCGTTGTCATAACTAATTTTCTGTGAATGTAGGCAGATCCTAGATATTCACAGGAGATCAGCATTTCTGCTGATCAGAGGGATTCTGAAGCACCACTCTAATCAGCCAAAGCGATCAGACAGTGCAGCTCCCCCTGCACCTATTAAACCCTTAGATTGTGCTGTCAAACATCAACAGTGCGATCTAACGTGCTCTGGTGGGGACCATGCTAATCCCTGCTGCCATCGGCAGCCCCATGACACGATCACAGGGTGCCAATGGGTTGACAAGACTGCGTGGGGTCAGATGATGACCCCCCTCACTGTTATGACTAATTTCCTGTGTATATCAGCAGATCATAGGCACTCACAGGAGATCAGCATTTCTGCTGATCAGAGGAATGCTGAAGGACCGCTCTAATCAGCAGAATTGAGTGTGAGTTGAGCGCATCCAAGTGTCGTACCTACTTTAGGCTATGTGCACACGTTGCGTTTTTTTCAGTGCAGAAAAAACGCACCCTCTGGCAGAGGGGACAATTGTAAACAATGCGTTTTGTGAAAAACGCATCAAAAACGCATGCGTTTTCTTCAGGTGCGTTTTTGACCACATGATCCAGTGACAGTGCCACAGTACATCTAGTACACAGTGCCAGCCTTCCTGCAGAGATGTGAGTGTTGTCCACGGGAGAACGCAGCTGCCCATGCCCACGATTTGGGTTCAGGCTGCTGTGGATTTGCTCTATTCTACGTGCAGAGAACACTCATCTCTGCAGCATAAATTGACATGCTGAGGCTTGGGAAGCTGCGCCACAGGTCAGTTTATGCTGCGGAAAAAAGAAGCACAGTGGGCACGCCAGGATTGGCACATTTAATGGATGCGCCACTTCTGGGGCGGCTGTGGCCTGCTCTTTTTAGGCTGGGAAGAGTCCAATAACCATGGCTCTTCCCATCCTGAGAATACCAGACCCCAGCTGTCAGCTTCACCTTGGCTGGTGATCTAATTTGGGGGGACCCCACGTTTTTTTTTTTTTAATTATTTATAAATAAAAAAAAAACAGCTTGAGGAGCCCTCCAAATTGATCACCAGACAAGATGAAGCTGTCAGCTGTGGTTTGCAGGCTACAGCTGTCTGCTTTACCCTGACTGGCTATCAAAAATAGGGGGGACCCCACGTCATTTATTTTAATTATTTTTTTTTTGGGCTAAATACAAGGCTAGGCACCCTTTAGTGCCACATGAAAGGCACTAAAGGGCGCCAGCTTAGAATATGCAGGGGGGGGTGGGACGTTATATATATGTTTGACATCCATTGACACATTTTTGGCTATGTGCCCACAATCAGGGTTTGCAGCGTTATGGGCGCAGAGTGTTTTCCCTGCGTCCATAACGCTGCGTTGTGCAGTAGAAGCACAGTGGAAGGATTTTTAGAAATCCCGTGCCCACTGTGCTTCTTTTCTCCGCAGCATAAACTGACCTGTGGCGCAGCTTCCCGAGCCTCAGCATGTCAATTTATGCTGCGGAGACAAGAGTGTTCTCTGCAGGTAGAATAGAACTAAAGTCCACAGCAGCCTGAACCCAAATCGTGGGCATGGGCAGCTGCGTTCTCCCGTGGACAACACTCACATCTCTGCAGGAAGGCTGGCACTGTGTACTGGATGTACTGTGGCACTGTCACTGGATCATGTGGTCAAAAACGCACCTGAAGAAAACGCATGGAAAACGCACGAAAAACGCATGCGTTTTTGATGCGTTTTTCCCAAAATGCATTGTTTACAATTGTCCCCTCTGCCAGAGGGTGCGTTTTTTTCTGCACTGAAAAAAACGCAACGTGTGCACATAGCCTTATTCGAGTACTGAGAACATTAGCATTTTAATGTTCGCTCATCCCTAGTCTAGTTTCCAAAATGGGGTGAATTGTGATGGTTTCTGTTGTTTTGGTAACTTAGGGGCTTTGCAAATGAGACATGTTGTCTGCAATCTATATCAGACAAATTTATGAAATGCTACTTCCTCCTTTCCGAGCCCTGCCATTTATCCAAACAGAACGTTCTGACTACATACGGTGTATCAATTTTCACAGAAGAAAGGGAGTAACAAACTGTGTGGCCAACTTATTCTTTAAATACATATTTAATATGATGACCCAATGTTAAATTCTGTGCAGTATCTGTGGGTTCAAAATGCCCACTATAGCCCTGAAGAAAATCAGTGGGGGATGTGATTTCCAAACTGGGGTCAGTTGTGTAGGGTTTGTGCTGTTTAGGCACCTTAAGTGGCCCTTCAAATCCAACATAGTTTCCACCTTATATTTCATCTTCCTTTACGAGCTCTGCCTTTTGTCCATAGGTTTCTGAGCACATGTGAGGTATCAACTTTCTCAGTATTTACTGTGTAACAAATTGTAGGGTCAATTTTCTCAAGCTATCCCCTGTAAAAGTGAAAAAAGTGGGGCTAAACCAACATTGTAGATGAAAAATTAAAAATTTTCTTGTTTTTATTCCATTTTGCATTTACTCCTGTATAGTGCCAGAAGCGTTAACAAATTTCCTGACAGTAGTTTTTAAGCATTTGAGGGGTGCAGTTTTTAAATAGTATACAGTGAAGGAAATAATTATTTGATCCCGTGCTGATTTTGTAAGTTTGTCCACTGACAAAGACATGACAGGGTATAATTTTAAGGATAGGTTAATTTTAACAGTGAGAAATAGAATATCAAAAATAAAATCCAGAAAATCACATTGTATAAATTATATAAATTTATTTGCATTTTCAGAGAGAAATAAGTATTTGATCCCCTATCAACCATTAAGAGTTCTGGCTCCCACAGACCACTTAAGGCCACGTCTCACTAAGCAACATCGCTAGCAACATCGCTGCTGAGGCACGACATTTGTGACGTAGCAGCGATGTTGCTAGAGATGTTGTTGTGTGTGACATCCAGCAACAACCTGGCCCCTGCTGTGAGGTCGCCGGTTGTTGCTGGATGTCCTGGACCATTTTTTAGTTGTTGCTCTCCTGCTGTGAAGCACACATCGCTGTGTGTGACAGCGAGAGAGCAACAACTGAATGTGCAGTGAGCATGGAGACGGCTTCTGCGGACGCTGGTAACCACGGTAAACATCGGGTAACCAAGAAGCCCTTTCCTTGGTTACCCGATATTTACCTTCGTTACCAGCGTCCGCCGCTCTCACGCTGCCAGTGCCGGCTCCCTGCTCTTTGCACACATAGCCAGACTACACATCGGGTAATTAACCCGATGTGTACTCTGGCTAGGATTGCAGGGAGCCAGCGCTAAGCGGTGTGCGCTGGTAACCAAGGTAAATATCGGGTTGGTTACCTGATATTTACCTTAGTTACCAAGCGCAGCATCGCTTTCACGTGTCGCTGCTGGCTGGGGGCTGGTCACTGGTTGCTGGTGAGATCTGCCTGTTTGACAGCTCACCAGCAACCCGTGTAGCGACGCTCCAGTGATCCCTGCCAGGTCAGGTTGCTGGTGGGATTGCTGGAGCGTCGCTTAGGGCTGGTTCACACTAAGCGACAGCGACAACGAGGTCGCTGTTACGTCACCATTTTCTGTGACGTAAAAGCGACCTTGTAAGTCGCTGTTATGATCGCTGCTTAGTTGTCAAACATAGCAGACGAAGCAGCGATCATAACCGCGAGAGCAGGGAGCCGCGCACACTGCTTAGCGCTGGCTCCTTGCTCTCCTAGGTACAGTACACATCGGGTTAATTAACCCTATGTGTACTGCAGCTACATGTGCAGAGAGCCGGAGCCGGCAGCACAGGCAGCATGAGAGCTGCGGAGGCTGGTAACTAAGGTAAATATCAGGTAACCACCTTGGTTACCCGATGTTTACCCTGGTTACAGCTTACCACAGCTGCCAGATGCCGGCTCCTGCTCTCTGCTCGGTTAATTTCGTCGCCCTCTCGCTGTCACACACAGTGATTTGTTTGTCACAGCGGGAGAGCGCCTTTGAAGAAAACGAACCAGGGCTGTGTGTAACGAGCAGCGACCTCGCAGCAGGGGCCAGATCGCTGCTCAGTGTCACACACAGCGAGATCGCTAATGAGGTCACTGTTGCGTCACCAAAACCGTGCCGTAGCAGCGATTTCGGTAGCGATCTCGCTATGTGTGAAGCACCCCTTAGTGTGACGGTACCTTTAGACACTCCTAATCAACTCGTTACCTGCATTACAGATAGCTGTCTTAAATTATCACTTGTATAAAAGACTCCTGTCCACAGGCTCAATTAATCAGTTAGATTCTAATCTCTACAACATGGGTGACAAAAGAGCTTTGTAAGTGTAAGGGGTAGTCGGACCCCTGGTAGTGAAGGAGCGGTTTTTCCCCCCCTGAAGACGCCACAGTAGTATGGTGGCAAATTGTAAATGTTGATGGTAAAATGTTACCTGCCATAAACTGTTTCCCCACTAGGTGCCAGTGTAGAGCAGTGGTTCCCCTGGTAACAGTGGCAGGGAAGGAAGGGGCAGGTGGGGAAGGTTGGGCTCTGAATGCAGGGCAGTGTGCAGTGAGATGTGAGAGGCAAGCAAGCTCAGTCTGAAGTGCCGGGGCAGAGTGCAGGAGTGGGTGCTGTGGCAGTGGAGCGAAGAAGTTGGAGCTAATCCGGAGCCGGTAGTGAGTACTGGAGCCGTCCCCTAGTTCAATACAAATCGCTGGGAAAGGGCTGGACTAAAATCGGGATAGGAGTACCACTGCTAGGGGGATAACAATTGGCCCCTGCAGGCAAAGGAAAGTGCCCGTAGAGAAAAAGGAAAACGTTTTTGTAGAAAAGGACTTGTAACTTGTAATGTACTAAAGTAAGCCTGCTGCAAACAAAAAGATGGAAGCTTTGTTTAATAAATCGGTGTTTGTTTTATCTGCTGCCTGCAATTGTCTTTTTCCTGAAAGTGAAGAAGGAGCTGGAGAGCACAGAAAGAACGCTGTCATGAATGGGCCCCATGCATCCACACTCTGCCCCAACAACACACCTGTTTTGCAAGTAACGGCCGGGCCGGGGTTCAGCCTGCGGCCCACAAGGCAAGGGGACCCGACTACACCCCCTGAGGCGCCCCCTGCCCCCGTTACATAAGGACATCAGGGAGAAGATCATAGACCTGCACAAGTCTGGAATAGGCTACAAAACCATAAGTAAGACGCTGGGTGAGACAACTGTTGGTGCAATAGTATGAAAATGGAAGAAATACAAAATGAGTGTCAATCAACATAAATCTGGGGGACCATGCCAAGTCTCACCTCGTGGGGTATCCAGGATCATGAAGGTGAGAGATCGGTCTAAAATTACACGGGGGGAACTTGTTAATGATCTCAAGGCAGCTGGGACCACTGTCACCAAGAAAATTATTGGTAGGACATTACGCCGTAATGGCTTAAAGTACTACAGTGCCCGCAAAGTCCCACTGCTCAAGAAGGCACATGTGTAGGCCTGTGTGAAGTTTGCCAATGAACACCTGGATGATTCTGAGAGTGATTGGGAGAAGGTGCTGTATTCAGATGAGACAGAAATTTACCTCTATTGCCTTAACTCAACTCGCCATATTTGGAGGAAGAGAAATGCTGAATATGACTCAAAGAACACCGTCCCCACTAGAGTTGAGCACGGTTCTAGGTTCGTGGTTCTCCAGTTCGCGGCTCGAGTGATTTTGGGGGCTGTTCTAGATCGAACTAGAACTTGAGCTTTTTTGCAAAAGCTCGATAGTTCTAGATACGTTCGAGAACGGTTCTAGCAGCAAAAAAACCAGCTAATTCCTAGCTGGCTTTCCGCTGTAATAGTGTAAGTCACTCTGTGGCTCACACTATTATGAAATTTCAGTGTATAGTGTGCGGGAACAGCGCCTTCAGATAACTGCTGTATGGATAATGGCGATCGCCATTTTTTTTTTTTCCTTGTCTTCCTTCCCTAAGCGCGCGCGTGTAGTGGGGCGGGCCAGCATGTCAGCCAATCCCAGACACACACACAGCTAAGTGGACTTTTAGCCAGAGAAGCAATGGCATGTGTGATAGGATGTCCATGTCACATGTCCCTGCATTATAAAACCGGACATTTTCCTCCAGCACGCCATTATCTGCCTTCTGCGTCCTTGGTGTCAGACATCACTGGCGCAGCTCCGTCCTGAGTCCTATCGCCGATACTGCTGTATGCGTTCCATACACAGCGCTGGACAGCTTAGGGAGAGCACTTTCTATCAGTCCTTTTAAGGGCTCATACCGGCAGGGTCAGAGCCAAAAGTGACAGGTCCTGAAAACAGAGTTTAACAGCTACACAAGATGACAGCGTCTGTGTAGCTAAGGTCAGGGATTTCCTCGCTGCATTTTCCCATTAGGAGGGAATAGAAAGGCAGGCTTCCATTCCTCTACCCAGAGCCCCACAACCCTGCCACTGTACCCTCCTGTCCTCTGCACATTCCAACTCATTATAACTAAAGCCTGCTTTACACGTTGCAATTAGTTGTACAATCGCATTAGCGATGTGACACGCCCAGGTTGCATACGGGATCTTATGAGATTGCAGGTAGGTCGTTCATTTGCTGTCACACGAGCGTTAGTAGTCTATGTTAAATTGATCAATTTTATGTGCGATCCTTTAGATCATGTGTTCTGTGACGTATGCATTGGGCACCTTTTTTTTTTTTTTTTTTTTTTTTTTTTTTATCTATTGACTTGCCAAGCGTGTGTAATGTGTAGGGATGCATTTTTACTATGTCATCTGCCATTCAGCTCTGCTACATGGCCGCTGACAGCAGACACAGACAGCCATGTAGCAGAGCTGAATGGCAGATGACGGCAGACACAGAAAGAGCCGCACTGTCAGAATGAACTCGGGTGAACTTCACCCGACTTCATTGTCATGCTGCGGCTCTGTCTGTGTCGCGCCCTGATTAGCGGTCACCTGTGAAGGATTCACCGGTGACCGCTAAACTCCTGAGTGACTGAATTGAGCAGCCCTCTCTCATACTCACCGATCCCCGATGTCCGGCACTGCACGGCGTTCACACTGCTCCGGCGGCTTTTACTATTTTGAAAAAGCCGGTCGCCCATTAAACAATCTCGTATTCCCTGCTTACCCCGCCCACCGGCACCTATGATTGGTTACAGTGAGACACGCCCCCATGCTGAGTGACAGGTGTCACACTGCACCCAATCACAGCAGCCGGTGGGCGTGTCTATACTGTGCAGTGAAATAAATAATTAAATAATTTAAAAAAACGGCGTGCGGTCCCATCCAATTTTAAAACCAGCCAGATAAAGCCATACGGCTGAAGGCTGGTATTCTCAGGATGGGGAGCTCCACGTTATGGGGAGCCCCCCAGCCTAACAATATCAGCCACCAGCCGCCCAGAATTCCCGCATACATTATATGCGACAGTTCTGGGACTGTACCCGGCTCTTCCCGATTTGCCCTGGTGCGTTGGCAAATCGGGGTAATAAGGAGTTATTGGCAGCCCATAGCTGCCAATAAGTCCTAGATTAATCATGTCAGGCGTCTATGAGACACCCACCATGATTAATCTGTAAATTACAGTAATTAAACACACACACCCGAAAAATCATTTATTAGAAATAAAAACACAAACATATACCCTGTTTAACCACTTTAATCAGCCCAAAAAAGCCCTCCATGTCCGGCGTAATCCAGGATGCTCCAGCGTCGCTTCCAGCTCTGCTGCATGGAGGTGACCGGACCTGCAGAATACACCGCTGCTGCTCCGGTCAGCTTCACACAGCAACTGAAGACAGCCACGCGATCAGCTGAGCTGTCACTGAGGTTACCCGCTGTCACTGGATCCAGCGGTGGCCGCGGGTAACCTCAGTGACAGCTCAGCTGATCGCGCTACTCACCGCTGCTCCTCTCACCTCCACGCAGCTAATGAAGGCAATAGCGCGATCAGCTGAGCTGTCACTGAGGTTACCCGTGGCCACCGCTGCATCCACTGCTGCATCCAGTGACAGCGGGTAACCTCAGTGACAGCTCAGCTGATCGCGCGGCTGTCTTCAGTTGCTGTGTGGAGGTGACCGGAGCAGCGGCGGTGTCTTCTGCAGCTCCGGTCACCTCCATGCAGCAGCGCTGGAAGCGACGCTGGAGCATCCTGGATTACGCCAGACATGGAGGGCTTTTTGGGGCTGATTAAAGTGGTGAACCAGGGTATATGTTTGTGTTTTTATTTCTAATAAATGATTTTTCGGGTGTGTGTGTTTATTTACTGTAATTTACAGATTAATCATGGAAAGTGTCTCATAGACGCCTGACATGATTAATCTAGGACTTATTGGCAGCTATGGGCTGCCAATAACTCCTTATTACCCCGATTTGCCAACGCACCAGGGCAAATCGGGAAGAGCCGGGTACAGTCCCAGAACTGTCGCATATAATGTATGCGGCAATTCTGGGCGGCTGTTGGCTGATATTGTTAGGCTGGGGGGCTCCCCATAACGTGGAGCTCCCCATCCTGAGAATACCAGCCTTTAGTCGTATGGCTTTATCTGGCTGGTTTTAAAATTGGGGGGGACCGCACGCCGTTTTTTTTAATTATTTAATTATTTATTTCACTACACAGTATAGACACACCCACCGGCTGCTGTGATTGGGTGCAGTGTGACACCTGTCACTCAGCGTGGGGGCGTGTCTCACTGTAACCAATCATAGGCGCCGGTGGGCGGGGATAGCAGGGAATACGAGATTGTTTAATGGGCGGCCGGCTTTTTCAAAACAGTAAAAGCCGCCGGAGCAGTGTGAATGCCGTGCAGCGCCAGGGATCGGGGATCGGTGAGTATATGAGAGAGGGGGATAGACTGACATGGACAGAGAGTGAGGGACAGAGATAGTGACCGACTGACAGAGATTAGTGAATAACAGACATTGTGAGGCGCTTCAGAACGCAGCTTTTCAGCTGCGCTCTGAAGCGGACCTTTTTTAAGCTGCAGTGCAGAGCGCACACCTGCGCACATAGCCTCAGACACCAAAATCGTATGAGGGATGTCACACGTTACAATTGACTAGGTTCGTGCAACAAAACGCTCAATTCTAGACAAAGATACGATGTGTTTGCGATCAACGGTTTTGCGTTCAACCCTGATCGCACGTAGATGTCACACGCAGATACCTCACAAACGATGCCGGATGTGCATCACTTACAACTTGACCCCAACGACGGATTGTGAGATATATTGAAGCGTGTGTAGCGGGCTTAAGCCATTATACTAGCAAACACTGAGTGTACCTAGTGTCATCCTAAACGTGGCTGTTGGACTTCTGTATAGTCCCAGTAGTGCACAGATATTTGCAGCACGTCTGCCTGCATTGCACACTCCAACTCATTATAACTAAGCCATTATACTAGCAAACACTGAGTGAACCTAGTGGCATCCTAAACGTGGCTATTGGATTTCTGTATAGTCCCAGTAGTGCACAGATATTTACAGCACCTCTACCTGCATTGCACACTCAAACTGATAGTTACTAAGCCATTATACTAGCAAACACTGAGTGTACCTAGTGTCATCCTAAACGTGGCTATTGGACTTCTGTATTGTCCCACTAGTGCAAAGATATTTGCAGCACGCCTGCCTGCATTGCACACTCAAACTCATTGTTACTAAGCCATTATACTAGCTAACACTGAGTGAACCTAGTGGCATCCTAAACGTGGCTATTGGACTTCTGTATAGTCCCAGTAGTGCAAAGATATTTGCAGCACCTCTGCCTGCATTGCACACTCAAACTCATTATAACTAAGCCATTATACTAGCAAACACTGAGTGTACCTAGTGGCATCCTAAACGTGGCTATTGGACTTCTGTATTGTCACACTAGTGCAAAGATATTTGCAGCACGTCTGCCTGCATTGCACACTCAAACTCATTGTTACTAAGCCATTATACTAGCAAACACTGAGTGTACCTAGTGGCATCCTAAACGTGGCTATTGGACTTCTGTATAGTCCCAGTAGTGCACAGATATTTGCAGCACGTCTGCCTGCATTGCACACTCAAACTGATAGTTACTAAGCCATTATACTAGCAATTTATGCTGCCAGTTTAAGGGCCGTAGTTGCATTGTCAGGGATATTTATTCTTTATTATTCTGCTGTTAATAAAGCTAGACCACCGCTGCAATCTACACCACCTCTCAATTTTTACTACCACATTTTCAGTGCACAATCTTGTTGCAATCAACATGAGTGGCAAAATGACATATGCTGTTGGAAAGGGGAAGAGGCGTGCTGGAAAAGGAAAAAAAGGGTTTGTCCGTGGGGAAGGTGGCAAAGCTCCATTATCATCTGCTGAAGATAGACCCTCTACCAGCAAAAGTAAGATGTCTACTACTTACCGTGGACAATCCGATGTGCTCCCTTTTTTACGGACACGAACAACAGGATCAAAGGTAGATGATGGCCAAAAAAGGAAAATGCTTAAATGTATCTCAAGTGGTCCAACAAGTGCCCTCTCAGCCACTTCAAGTACCGCATCCAAAAAACACCAGTCCTCTGAGTTTTTATCCCAATCAAACTTGCTTTCTCCCAGCTCTGAAGTCTCCATCAGCCCTGCACAGTATGGTGGAACTGAGATGGCTGAGTCTGCAGAGCTGTTCAGTCACACTATAGCCTGGGAATCAGAGGTCTGCTCCCAAGCTACAGTGAGTACAGACCAGGAAATGGTCTGCAGAGATGCCCAGAACCTTTGTGACTCTGATTCAGGCCGCGAGGACCAAGTTTCTCAGCATAATGTTGACCCTTTGTCACAAACTGTAACACCTGTGGTTATAGACAATGAGGAACATACTGATGAAGATGAGACGCAGATACCCGATTGGGATGACAACTTAAATATTCGGTCAGGGCAAGAAGAGGCTCGGTCTGAGGGGGAGGGGAGTGCAAACACAACAATTGATGATGAAGTTCTAGATCCCACCTACTGTCAACCCCCAGTCAGGCACTTGAGGAGGTCAACAGAGGCGGTGGAGGAGGATGCAACCGACGACGAAGTTACCTTGCGCCTTCCTGGACAGAGTCGGAGCACTGGTAGCACGTCTACAACTGCATCCTCAGCCACCACTCTGCCTCTGAGCACTAGTCGGGGGGGGCTCAGCAGGTTGCATGCCCTCTAAGCCTTGCCTAGCCTGGTCCTTTTGTTGACATAGAAAAAGATCGCCCAAATTATGTGATGTGTAAAATTTGTCGTGATTCTGTTAGTAGAGGTCAAAACTTCAGCAGTTTGACAACTTCTTCCATGAATCGTCACATGAATAAATATCATAGGTCCCGGTGGGAAGCTCACTGTGCTGCAATGCGGCCTAGCGGAGCGAACCATCCACGGCCTGCCCCTTCCAGTGCATCCGCGCGCTCTTCATCTTCTAGGACTGTGGGGACAGCTGTCACACCTGGTTTTCCACGCACAACTTCCACCACTGTAACCGCAACAGGCACTTTGCTTGGTAGGTCGTCAGTTGGTTTGGAAAGGGAAACAAGTGAGTGTGTACAGCTCTCTCAGACATCGATAGCACCAACGTTGGATGAAGGCAACATCATGTCTCCGCCTGCAATTTCCTCACAAACCTGCATTTTTCCAGGGACACCCTACTCAACACCGTCTACACACAGCAGCCAGATCTCTGTCCCTCAGATGTGGTCAAATAAAAGGCCATTTCCTGCGACCCATGACAAAGCTAAGTGGTTGACTCTATCCCTCTGTAAGCTCTTGGCTACCGAAATGCTGCCTTTCCGCCTGGTGGACACACAGGATTTTAGAGAAGTCTGTCGCTGTGTCCCAGTACCAGATGCCCAGTCGCCACTACTTCTCTAAGAAAGGTGTGCCCGCGCTACACCAGCATGTCGCACACAACATCACCGCTTCCTTGAGAAACTCTGTGTGTGAACGGGTGCATTTCACCACCGGTACTTGGACCAGTAAGCGTGGACAGGGACGTTACATGTCGCTGACTGTGCACTGGGTAACTATGGTGATAGATGGTGAAGCGTCTGCTGCACAAGTCTTGCCGTCCCCACGACTTGTGTGTCAATCCTCTGTCTGTCCAAGTTCCGCCACTGCTTCTGCCTCCTCCACCTCATCTGGGTCCTCCACCTCCGCCCCAAGCCTGCCTGGTCAGGCCACCAGCGTTCTCACTGCGTAGAAAGAATCACGCACCCCTCATTAATATGCTGGCAGCAGAGCGCAACGGCATCAGGCGGTCTTTAGCTTGACATGTCTTGGGAATAGGAGTCACACAGCTGAGGAGTTGTGGTCAGCTCTGCAGTCAGAGTTTAATAAATAGTTTTCTCCACTCAACCTGCAGCCTGGTAAGGCCGTGTGCGACAATGCTGCAAACCTGGGTGCGGCCCTTCACCTGGGCAAGGTGACACACGTGCCTTGTAAGGCTCACGTGTTGAACCTTGTCGTCCAGCAATTCTTAACACACTATCCCGGCCTAGATGGCCTTCTGACCAGGGCACGAAAACTGTCTGCTCACTTCCGCCGTTCAATCGCCGCAGCTGAGCGACTTGCATCTCTCCAGAAGTCTTTCGGCCTGCCGGTTCATCGCCTGAAATGCGATGTGGCGACACGCTGGAATTCGACTCTCCACATGTTACAGCGACTGTGGCAGCACCTACGTGCCCTGGTGCAATACGTCATGACGTATAGCCTGGGCCAACGAGATGCAGAGGTGGGGCAGATCACCCTGATGGAGTGGTCTCAGATCAAGGACCTATGCACCCTTCTGCACAGTTTTGACATGGCGACGAATATGTTTAGCGCTGACAATGTCATTATCAGCATGACAATTCCAGTCATATACATGCTGGAGCACACGCTAAACACTATTCGGAGTCAGGGGGTGGGACAACAGGAAGGGGAGGAACTACAGGAGGATTCATATGCGCAAGGGACAACAACATCACCAAGGTCCAGACGTTCATCATCACCAACGCAGCAGGCATGGGACCATGGGGGACAGGGATCAACAAGGGCGCATAGTAGCAGGCGAAATGTTGAGGAAGGTGCAGGAGAACATGAAGAAATGGAGGATGAACTGTCCATGGACATGGAAGACTCAGCAGATGAGGGAGACCTTGGTCAAATTTCAGTTGAAAGAGGTTGGGGGGAGATGTCAGAGGAAGAAAGAACGGGTAGCACCTCTATGCCACAAACACAGCGTGGACTTGGTCCGCATGGCTGCGCAAGACACATGAGTGCCTTCTTGTTGCACTACCTCCAACATGACCCTCGTATTGTCAAAATTAGAAGTGATGATGACTACTGGATTGCCACACTAATAGATCCCCGGTACAAGTCCAAATTTTGTGACATAATTCCAGTCATAGAAAGGGACGCACGTATGCAGGAGTATCAGCAGAAGCTGTTACTCGATCTTAGCTCGGCTTTTCCACAAACAACCGTGCAGGTGCAGGGAGTGATTCTCCCAGTTGTAACTTGACAAACATGGGACGGTCTCGTTATCTTCAACAGTCTACCCGTACCAGTAGGACTGTATCTGGTGCTGGTAACAGCACTTTTATGGAATCTTTTCATAATTTTTTTAGACCCTCCTTTGCAAGGCCACCAGAGACAACAAGTCTGACACATAGTCATCGGCTGGAGAGGATGATACAGGAGTATCTCCAAATGAACATCGATGCCATGACTTTGCAAATGGAGCCTTGCTCCTTTTGGACTTCAAATCTAGAAAAATGGCCAGAGCTCTCCAGTTACGCCTTGGAGATTTTGTCGTGTCCAGCTGCCAGCGTTGTCTCTGAACGTGTCTTCAGTGCTGCTGGGTGTGTGCTGACAGATAAGCGCACGCGTCTGTCCAGTGACAATGTGGACAGACTAACGTTCATCAAAATGAACAAGTCATGGATCCACCAGGAATTTACTACCCCTGTGTCATCCTGGGGAGAGTAAATGCTTGTGGATTTGGAATGTGCTTGATGCAAATCAAAACATCCTGTTTGCAACTAGGGCACAAGTGCTGCCACTGATAAGGTGTCTGTGTGGCCCAATTTTTTGAAAAAAGGGAGACTCCGCTTGGAGTAACCCTTGCTTGCTGTGTTTTTTAAAAATGATCCAAGATGAACAGAGCTGGGATCAGGAAAGACTTTGCTACCTACCCCGGTGTCATCCTGGGGACGGTTAAGTATGGCGTATTTTTGAATGTGCTTGATGCAAATCAAAACATCCTGTTTGCAACTAGGGCAAAAGTGCTGCCACTGATAAGGTGTCTGTGTGGCCCAATTTTTTGAAAAAAGGGAGACTCCGCTTGGAGTAACCCTTGCTTGCTGTGTTTTTTAAAAATGATCCAAGATGAACAGAGCTGGGATCAGGAAAGACTTTGCTACCTACCCCGGTGTCATCCTGGGGATGGTTAAGTATGGCGTATTTTTGAATGTGCTTGATGCAAATCTAGCTGTGAAGTGTACAACTAGGGCACAAGTGCTGCCACTGATGGGGTGTCAGTGTGGCCCAATTTTTGGAAAAAAGGGAGACTCCACTTGGAGTAACCCTTACTTACATTGTTTTTAAAAATGATCCAAGATGAACAGAGCTGGGATCAGGAAAGACTTTGCTACCTACCCCGGAGTCATCCTGGGGACGGTTAAGTATGGCGTATTTTTGAATGTGCTTGATGCAAATCTAGTTGTGAAGTGTACAACTGGGGTACAAGTGCTGCCACTGAAGGGGTGTCTGTGTGGCCCAATTTTTGGAAAAAAGGGAGACTCCGCTTGGAGTCACCTTGCGGTGTTTTACATGATTTTAGAAGGGCATGCCATGCCTATATCTGTGTCTCGTCCTCTTTTTCCTCGTAACGCTGTTTTGTTTTCACATGAGAATTTGTCCTTGTCACTTTCCCATGTGTTTGTGTTGTGAGTTGTTTGTCACCTTTTGGACACCTTTGAGGGTGTTTTCTAGGTGTTTTTATGTGTTTGTGATTGCCTGCCATTGTTTCCTATGCAGTTCGAGTTCGGTTAGTCGAACGTTCGACGAACCGAACTCGAACGGGAGCTCCGTTCGGCGAACCGACCTCGAGCCGAACCGCGATCGGTTCGCTCATCTCTAGTCCCCACTGTTAGGCATGGAGGTGGAAACATTATGTTTTGGGGGTGTTTCTCTTCTAAGGATACAGGACTACTTCACTTCATCAATGAGACAATAGATGGAGCCATGTACCGCAAAATCCAGAGTGCCAACCTCCTCCCTCTGCCAAGACATTAAAAATGGGGAGTGGCTAGGTCTTCCAGCAGGACAATGATCCAAAACATAGAGCAAAGGCAACAAGCACATTAAGGTCTTGGAGTGGCTTAGCCTGTCTCTAGACCTTAATCCCATAGAAAACTTATGGAGGGAACTGAAGATCCGAGTTGCCAAGTGACAGCCTCAAAATCTTAATGATTTAGAGATGCAAAGAGAAATGGACCAAAATTCCTCCTGACATGTACGCAAACCTCATCATCAACTACAAAACACATCTAAGTACTGTGCCTGCCAACAACAGTTTTTCCACCAAGTATTAAGCCTTGTTTGCCACAGGGATCAAATACTTATTTCTCTCTGAAAAAAATAAAAAAATGCAAATAAATTTATATAATTTATACAATGTGATTTTCTGTTTTTTTATTTTGGACATTCTATCCCTCACTGTTACAATTAACCTATCCTTAAAATTATAGACTGGTCATGTCTTTGTCAGTGGGCAAACTTACAAAATCAGCAAGGAATCAAATAATTATTTCCTTCACTGTAACTTTTGGGGAGTTTGCAATATATAGAGCCTGCAGATGTAACATGCACATGTTAGTTATTAATTATTTTGTACAGCATGACTAACTGGTTACATACAGTGCCTTGCGAAAGTATTTGGCCCCCTTGAATTTCTCAAGCTTTTCCCACATTTCAGGCTTCAAACATAAAGATAAAAAAAAAAAAAGATGTTATGGTGAAGAATCAACAACAAGTGGGACACAATTGTGAAGTTGAACAAAATTTATTGCTTATTTTAAACTTTTGTAAAAAATAATAAACTGAAAATTGGGGCATGCAATATTATTCGGCCCCTTTACTTTTAGTGCAGCAAACTCACTCCAGAAGTTCATTGAGGATCTCTGAATGATCCAATGTTGTCCTAAATGACTGATGATGATAAATATAAGCCACCTGTGTGTAGTCTCTGTATAAATGCACCTGCTCTGTGATAGTCTCAGTGTTCTGTTTAAAGCACAGAGAGCATCATGAGGACCAAGGAACACAACAGGCAGGTCCGTGATACTGTTGTGGAGAAATTTAAAGTCTGATTTGGTTACAAAAAGATTTCCAAAATTTTAAACATCCCAAGAAGCACTGTGCAAGCGATCATATTGAAATGGAAGGAGTATCATACCACTGCAAATCTACCAAAACAAGGCCGTCCCTCAAAAATGTCATCTCAAACAAGGAGAAGACTGATGAGAAATGCAGCCAAGAGGCTAATGATCAATCTTGATGAACTGCAGAGATCTAGCGCTGAGGTGGGAGAGTCTGTCCATAGGACAACAATCAGTCGTACACTGCACAAATCTGGCAAGAGTGTCAAGAAGAAAGCTATTTCTCAAAGATATCCATAAAAAGTGTCATTTCAAGTTTGCTACAAGCCACCTGGGAGACACACCAAACATGTGGAAGAAGGTGCTCTGGTCAGATGAAACCAAAATTGAACTTTTTGGGCACAATGCCAAATGATATATTTGGCGTAAAAAAAACACAGCTCATCACCCTGAACAAACCATCCCCACTGTCAAACATGGTGGTGGCAGCCTCATGGTTTGGGTCTGCTTTTCTTCAACAGGGACAGGGAAGTTGGTTAAAATTGATGGGAAGATGGATGGAGCCAAATATAGGACCATTCTGCACGAAAACCTGTTGGAGTCTGCAAAATACCTGAGACTGGGACAGAGATTTGTCTTCCAACAAGACAATGATCCCAAACATAATGCAAAATCTGCAATGAAATGGTTCACAAATAAACATATCCAGGTGCTAGAATCACCAAGTCAAAGTCCAGACCTGAATCCAATCAAGAATCTGTGGAAAGAGCTGAAAACTGCTGTTCACAAACGCTCTCCATCCAACCTCACTCAGCTCCAGCTGTTTGCAAAGGAAGAATGGGTTAGAATTTCAGTCTCTCGATGTGCAAAACTGATAGACACATACCCCAAGCGACTTGCAGCTGTAATCGCAGCAAAGAGAGACGTGGGCGTCGACTCACAGACTTAGACAGGCTAGCAAGAGTTAATCTGCTGGGCTGCTTGTTAGTCTCTTTGATCACATGCTTTGGGAGAGCCAGTCACATTTGCTTCCTTCCTATATATACTGACTGGAATGTTCCATCAATGCCAGCTATAGCTTACCTATACTGGTCTGGTAAGGTGTCTTGATCCAGACTTACTGGTGGCTGTTGTTTATTAATGCTGTGAGTGATTGTGATGTTAACCATTGTTGTCTTTTTGTTGCTGATTTCCTGCTTTTGCTTTTCTCCTTAAGCCTGCTTTACACGTTACAATTAAGCATTTGCGATCGCACCCGCCCCCATCATTTGTGTGGCATGGGCAATTTGTTGCCCGTGTCGCACAATGCTGTAACCCCCCGTCACACGTACTTACCTTCCAATTGACCTCGCTATGGGCGGCGAACATCCACTTCCTGAAGGGGGAGTGACGTTTGGCGTCACAGTGACGTCACACAGCGGCCAGCCAATAGAAGCGGAGGGGCGGAGATGAGCGGGACGTAAACATCCCGCCCACCTCCTTCCTTCAGCATTGCCGGCGGGACGCAGGTAAGATCTGTTCATCATTCCCGGGGGGGACACACAGAGCGATGTGTGCTGCCTCGGGAACATTGAACAAACGGACGTTCGATTTTTAGAAAATGAGCGATGTGTCAGCGATGAACGAGACGGTGAGTATTTCTGCTCGTTCATAACTGTCACACGCTATGATATCACTAACGATGCCGGATGTGCGTCACTTACGACGTGACCCCGCCGACATCTTGTTAGATATATCGTAGCGTGTAAAGACCGCTTAAGTCTCTTATTGTTTATTCCTGTGAGTTGCAGTGTGACTGAGTTTTGGATGTCCCCTGTCTGTACTGTATTTGTGTTTTCATCACACTCCTGTCCCTTCCTTTCCTGGGTGGTAATAGGTTAGATCTGGTAAGGAGAAAATTAAGGCATGAGACTCCAGTGTCTCTACCTTCAGGGGTAATCCAGAGAACAGAAATAACCTAGGGTCCCCAGCATGAGGAACATTAAAGGAACCCCCTGTACCTCGCTATCCTGCATTCGCTTTGTGACAGAAATATCTTGCATTTTAACCCATTAGGGAGCAATTACCATCTTTTCTACACCTGAAAAATGTTATCAAAATGTAACAAAATTTGGATTTTCACTTTTAAAGTGCAAAAATACCATTCAGCAAGGATATATAGAAGAAAGAAATTCACTTTTGGTTTATACTGCTACCGAAAGTGAACTACTTTTATACTGTATATAATATATACAGTTAGGTCCAGAAATATTTGGACAGTGACACAAGTTTTGTTATTTTAGCTGTTTACAAAAACATGTTCAGAAATACAATTATATATATAATATGGGCTGAAAGTGCACACTCCCAGCTGCAATATGAGAGTTTTCACATCCAAATCGGAGAAAGGGTTTAGGAATCATAGCTCTGTAATGCATAGCCTCCTCTTTTTCAAGGGACCAAAAGTAATTGGACAAGGGACTCTAAGGGCTGCAATTAACTCTGAAGGCGTCTCCCTCGTTAACCTGTAATCAATGAAGTAGTTAAAAGGTCTGGGGTTGATTACAGGTGTGTGGTTTTGCATTTGGAAGCTGTTTCTGTCACCAGACAACATGCGGTCTAAGGAACTCTCAATTGAGGTGAAGCAGAACATCCTGAGGCTGAAAAAAAAGAAAAAATCCATCAGAGAGATAGCAGACATGCTTGGAGTAGCAAAATCAACAGTCGGGTACATTCTGAGACAAAAGGAATTGACTGGTGGGCTTGGGAACTCAAAAAGGCCTGGGCGTCCACGGATGACAACAGTGGTGGATGATCGCCGCATACTTTCTTTGGTGAAGAAGAACCCGTTCACAACATCAACTGAAGTCCAGAACACTCTCAGTGAAGTAGGTGTATCTGTCTCTAAGTCAACAGTAAAGAAAAGACTCCATGAAAGTAAATACAAAGGGTTCACATCTAGATGCAAACCATTCATCAATTCCAAAAATAGACAGGGCAGAGTTAAATTTGCTGAAAAATACCTCATGAAGCCAGCTCAGTTCTGGAAAAGTATTCTATGGACAGATGAGACAAAGATCAACCTGTACCAGAATGATGGGAAGAAAAAAGTTTGGAGAAGAAAGGGAACGGCACATGATCCAAGGCACACCACATCCTCTGTAAAACATGGTGGAGGCAACGTGATGGCATGGGCATGCATGGCTTTCAATGGCACTGGGTCACTTGTGTTTATTGATGACATAGCAGACAAGAGAAGCCGGATGAATTCTGAAGTGTACCGGGATATACTTTCAGCCCAGATTCAGCCAAATGCCGCAAAGTTGATGGGACGGCGCTTCATAGTACAGATGGACAATGACCCCAAGCATACAGCCAAAGCTACCCAGGAGTTCATGAGTGCAAAAAAGTGGAACATTCTGCAATGGCCAAGTCAATCACCAGATCTTAACCCAATTGAGCATGCATTTCACTTGCTCAAATCCAGACTTAGGACGGAAAGACCCACAAACAAGCAAGACCTGAAGGCTGCGGCTGTAAAGGCCTGGCAAAGCATTAAGAAGGAGGAAACCCAGCGTTTGGTGATGTCCATGGGTTCCAGACTTAAGGCAGTGATTGCCTCCAAAGGATTCGCAACAAAATATTGAAAATAAAAATATTTTGTTTGGGTTTGGTTTATTTGTCCAATTACTTTTGACCTCCTAAAATGTGGAGTGTTTGTAAAGAAATGTGTACAATTCCTACAATTTCTATCAGATATTTTTGTTCAAACCTTCAAATTAAACGTTACAATCTGCACTTGAATTCTGTTGTAGAGGTTTCATTTCAAATCCAATGTGGTGGCATGCAGAGCCCAACTCGCGAAAATTGTGTCACTGTCCAAATATTTCTGGACCTAACTGTACATGTTCTGGATAAAATGGATTTTTGCACATAGAAAAATATTTCTATTTGCATATAATACATTTATTGGGTGTTTCAATTTACATAGTATTTTATTAGTCTGACACACCGATTTGGACTTGCTGGTTTTTTTTAATGTAATCAAAACCCCAGCAGACCAGTCCTCACATACTTGCATAGTGCAAGTGCAAACTAAAACGTCATTTGACATTTATAGAGCGAACACTAAGGAGGTTCTTTTAAGAATCTAGATATGAGACATGTTGGGTGTATAGAAGGGCTGGGGTGGCTTTTATGTTCAATTTATATTTTCCAAAAAGCATTCTTTTAGTAGACACATCAAAAAAAATTTTTCTTGCATAGAAAAGATTCATGAAAAAAATCACCGTAAATCACCATAATCACCATGTGTTACACTTTAAGTGTTTTGGTTTTTTTTTTTAAACACATTTTACAACAAAACAGTTTGTAAAAATCTAAAAAGGAACGTGAATCTCATGGGATGCACAAGGTACTCATGTGCCCTAGTGACATAAGAAAAACTGCGTCCAGACATAGCTGCGTGATTAATGTAGCATAGGTCCAAAACAAAGCCAGGCCAGGCTGCTGTTTTCTCAGACCTCTCGATACATACTGATAAATGAGTTGTGCTTTGTGAGCCTCTGAATAAAGGCCCCTTCTTCTATCATATTTATATTTGTCAGAAAAAAAGTGACACAGGCTTCATATATCATTTTAAAGTGTTTGAAATGTGCAGCATGGATCAGATATTCCTTATAAAAATATAAAATACACTAATGTCTGGCAAAAACATTAGGATCCAGGGTCTGGAGAAGGTAGACAGTGTAGACATTTGTCCAGAGTGCCAATCTATTTTAGATCCAGGTGGCACTTTTTATGTTAATAATAAGCCCAATTTAACACCGTCACTTAAGTTCTATGCTGCTACCTGTGCTAAGTCTGAGCAGTGTCTCCCCTGTACTAAGGAGAAGCAGTTATTGGCAACAGCGAAGCACCTAAATCACAGGAAAATCCGGGCCCTTGCTTCACCCAATCATGATGTTTTCAGTGCACATGAAGCACATCGGAGCGGTACTTCCTAATCTACTAAAACTCTGTGCATACTCAACCGCCACTCCTTTCACTTTACACTTAATTACATACAATGGCAACTTCCTAAACATCCAAAGACCTTATTACAATAATGTATATATATACATTCAGTATCATGTTTGTGAACTTTATGGCTCCCATCAGTCCTATTTTTTTCTTTTTCACGTTCGTTGATAGACCGCCATTCTATATATACAGTGGGTACAGATTCATGAGGTGGTTCCACACACATACATTTCATAAATGTCCAAACGAGGAATATCATTTGAAGGCTACATTCAGAAGAACATTGAAGTCCATTGAATGAAGATAGTTCATTTAAAATTGCAGAAAAATCTGCATCCATGGGCACCTTAAGTGGGCTTTACACGCTGCAATCTCGCTAGCGAGATCGCAAGCGATCGCACCCGCCCCCGTCGGTTGTGCGTCACGGGCAAATCGCTGCCTGTGGCGCACAACCTCGTTAGTTCCCGTCACACGGACTTACTTACCTGCCCTGCGACGTCACTCTTGCCGGCGAACCGCCTCCTTTCTAAGGGGGCGGTTCGTGCGGCATCACAGCGATGTCACACGGCAGCCGTCCAATAGAAGCGGAGGGGCGGAGATGAGCGGGACGTAACATCCCGCCCACCTCCTTCCTTCCGCATTGCCGGTGGTGGCAGGTAAGGAGATGTTCGTCGCTCCTGCGATGTCACACATAGCGATGTGTGGTGACGCAGGAACGATGAACAACCTCGCTAATAAACAGAGAACTATTTTTTGATTCAGGACGAGCTCTCCATGGCAAATGATTTTGACCACTTTTTCGATCGTTTAAGGTCACTCCTACGTGTCATATGCTGCGATGTCGCTAATGGCGCCGGATGTGCGTCACAAACAACGTGACCCTGACGATAATACGTTACGATATCGTAGCATGTAAAGCCCACTTTAGTCTACATCACAGACAGGCACATCAGCTATGTGCTATTAAAATCTAGCTGTCTCGGATTTTTACAAAATGACCTAATAGGTTATGAGTAATAACTCTATACATTCTAATGATAAAATAACTATTACTCATCTATCTACTCCTCCAGCTCTGCAGCTCTAGTGGTCCCTTCTTTTCCTGCAGCGATGACATGATGT
This sequence comes from Anomaloglossus baeobatrachus, assembly GCF_048569485.1. Lineage (NCBI taxonomy): Eukaryota > Metazoa > Chordata > Amphibia > Anura > Aromobatidae > Anomaloglossus > Anomaloglossus baeobatrachus. Next base: position 586,221,004 of record NC_134356.1, read on the forward strand.
CCAATGTTCACATTACAACTGAAGCCTATCATTGGCCTCAGCCATGATATGACATACATGTAAAAGCCACAATTGAGGTGATGGCACTGGGACGGTGAGGAATTGAAGAGGTAAATAATGTCTAATATATTAATTTAGGACAGATTCTTTTTAATCTCTTTATTAATGACCTTGTGGATGGGATTGATAGTAAAGTGTCAGTCTTTGCTGATGACACCAAACTATGTAGGATATTTAAAATCGACCTTGATAGGGGCAAATTACAAAACGATCTGGATAAGATGTCCGAATGGGCAGATACTTGGCAAATGAGATTCCTCCATAAATCACTTGTAAGGCCACATCTGGAATATGAGATCCAGTTTTGGGCTCCACATTTTAAAAAGGACATTCAGAAGTTAGAGTCAGTTCAAAGGCAGGTAACTAGACTACTATAAGGAATGGAAGCCTCCCATATGATGACAAGTTGGAAAAGTTAGATATGTTTAGCTTAGAAAAAAGATGTCTCAGAGGAGATCTCATTTATATGTATAAATACATGTATGGTCAATATAAAGGACTGGCACATGACTTATTCCTTCTAAAGACCTTCTAAGGACCAGGGGGCACTCACTGCGAATGGAAGAAAAGCAATTCCGACAGCTATATAGGAACGGGTTCTTTACAGTTAGACTGTGGAATTCCCTACCACAAGAGATAATAATAGCAGATACTATAACAGCTTTAGCTTTTAAAAAAAGGGCTGGATGATTTCCTCAGTACACATAACATTGATGGTTATAAATGACTTAGTGACAAAATGTAGAAACAGTGGAGGAAGGTTGAACTAGATGGACCCAGGTCTTTTTTAAACCTAAGTAACTATGTACCACATATAAGTTAACAGCTTATTTTTTCATTGATTATTTTGTGAAAAAGTAGTAAATCATGAAAAAACTATGAATTAGAAAGCCATGGAACCCATAGGGTGGAGGGGCGACATGACTAGAGGGAAGGGAAGGAGTGATGGGGTTAATAAGAACAGGAATGTTCGTGTATAGTGCAGAGAAGGAATTGGTGGGTAGGAGGAGTTTCTCTGGAGGAAGAGGTGGGACAGATGAGGGGTGTAAGTATAGGAAATTTGGCTTACCCCCTTCTCTTGATTTCCGGATATGGAGTGATCCGGACATGCGACGGGGCTGCTGTCCGGGACCGGCGGATTCACCATGGCAGTGCACGGGCCCCTGGCAGCGCGGTCCCACGTCTTGGCTGCCGGGGGTTAACCCGTCGGCACTTTCCCCTCGCTCCCCTGTCTGCAGCGGGCGGCGTCCCCCGCCCCTCCTTCATTTCAGGTACTGGCCGTGTGCGGGGGGGAGCGAGGAGGAGACGTGAGAGCCCCTTCGGGGACCCTCCGCGGACGGTGGCGATGCTCTGCTGCTGCTCCGGCCGCGGGAGGAATCTCCGTCCGGCCGCAGCAGCCGGGAGGGGGGCGTGGCTAGTCTGCGGCCTACTTCCGGTTTCGAGCCGCGGCCTAGATTGCGGGATGCGGCGGCTCCCGGACATGGAGAGCGCCCGGCTGTGGATGGAGGCCAGCTTTACCCCCCGCGGATGGTGGGGGGGGGGGCCGCGGAGCTGCAGTTAGTGGTGGGTCTGGCACCAGGGCAGGCGAGCCTGGTGCGACGGGTGCCCAGGAGGCGGCGGTGAGTGGGGGGTGACGGCAGGGGCCCTGCAGTTCCTGCCCGGTCACCCAGAGCAGGGTGCAGCTCCCGGTCAAGGCAGTCTCCCCCAGAAGGGGGAGGGCCCAGCAGACAGAGGCTTTCGTGGGCTCAGGAGGGCTGGATGCGGCGGCTCCAGGCCAGGAGAGCGCCCGGCGAGGACAGATGCCAGCGTTACACCCCCCCTTCCCGCGGGTGGTGGGGGGAGGGGGGCCGGGGGGCTGCAGCCAGCAGGGGTCCGGCACCAGGGCAGGCGAGCCTGGTGCAACGGGTGCCCGGGAGGCGTCGGTACGTGGGGGTGATGGCGGGGGCCCTGCGGTCCCTGCCTGGTCACCCAGATCAGGCATGCAGCTCCCGGCAGCGGCGGTCTCCCCCAGGAGGGGGAGGGCCCGGCGGACGGATGCTTTCTGGGCTCAGGAGGGCAGGATGCGGCGACGGCTCTAGATGGGAGTCTGCTGGCAGCTTGGTCGGGCCAAAGGTACCCCCCCGTCCTTGCAGGCAGCAGGGAGAGGGGTCGGGCCTGAAGAGGAGGCCCGCGGTGGCAGCCCGTGGGACGTGACGGTTTCCAGGGTTGTCGCCGCGGGACAGAAGATGGAGCTTGGAGGACGGTACCCACGCGGCGTACCAGGAGGATGGTCGTGGTGGTGGCAGCGCTGCGGCGGCGTCTGCGTTACATGAGCCAGAGGCGGTCGGCTCCAGCGAGCAGGAGGAGGAAGCGGCGATGCAATATTCGGATGTCCGGATGGTGGAGGATGGCGTGACTTTATTCCAGGATACGCCGGGTCGTGGTCGGGTGAGATGGCTGTGGATTCGGCAGGGTTGGGGCACAGTTGTTGGGGGGGCGGCTGCGGACACGGCAGCGCCAAGGGGGTCTGTGATTTCGACCAGGTATGGGGTTTTACTGCAGGGGATGGTGTATACGGTTGCGGAGAGTGCACATGCGCCGCCGGCGGCATGGACGGGATCGGTGGTAGTAGGCGCAGGTACGGCAGGCAGAGTGAAGGCGCATGTGGCGGCAGGGGAGCGTTTTCGGGCAGAGGCGGCAAGGGCTGTAACAGAGTAAGTGGTGAGGAAAGAAGAGGGGGATGAGGCGGTGCGTCTGAATGACAGTGGCCAAGTGAGAGGCATGGGTGTTTCGAAGGCCCTCTGGGGGGCTCACCTGCTGGAGGATGTGAGGGATAAGATTTGAATGGGGAGAGTGTAGAAATACTTTCGCTGCTCCCCCTGGAACAGCTTCACCTGGATAAGGTCAAGCCTAGTGACTCCAGGAAGGAGGAGTAGAGGGAGGGGTAGCGCCATTATAGGCTCTCCCCTCGTACATTTGCAACGTGGCGGCGGGCATTTGCGTTTTGTTGTGTGTATATCGGGAGAAGGAATTGGGTACTTGTTCGGCATGGTTTGGTTATATGGATGCATTTGGGTAGGCTTGTTCGGTTATATGGTGGTTTAGCCTTGTTTTTGTACGCCGAGTAATTTTGGCAGGGAAAGGGGTTGCGTGCGAGTATGCGGTGGGATCATACGGGCATATCTTTATGGATGCGGTTGATGGCGGCTCCTAGTCAGCCCTTCCGGGGGGTAGTTGGGTGTTCGGGACTTGGAATCCCAGCGAACCGGACGATGGGGGTTTGTTGGGGGGCAGTAGATTGGCGGGCAGTGCAGATTTGGCGCAGCCGGTTGTCTTAAGCATAAGTGTTCGGGCTGGGGAAAGAGACATAGTAATTCCCGCGATTTGGCATTCTGTTGGTGTTGGTGGATCTTCGCCTCCTTATTGGAATTGGCGCTTGGCTAGGGGACGCCCGGATGTTGTTAGTGGAAAGTGGAGTAAGAAAGTGGCTTTGGGCAGGATGGGTGGCCATTCAGGGTCCCTCCTTCTCATGATTGGGTTTCTGTTGGGGGTAGTGCCAAAAAGGAGCTGAATATATTTCGGCTTGTTCACAAAACGTATCTTATCCGGAGGAGTCATTGGTGTATGCCTGCTTTGCTCCAGAATTGTCGGCGGTTTATTATGTGTCGTTTGACGAAGTGTGGGGATTTGGTAAACGCGGTGAGCCGTGGAGCATTAATGGTGAAGGCGAATGTGGAGGTGACATTTCGGTTGTTACTGGTCCACCCTGCCAGCCAGCAGTTCTGGTGCTGCTGTGGGGATGGGAGTTCTTACGTTGATCGGTGTTTGCTGACGGGTTGTTCCATTTCGTGTTCCTATTTGAGGAGGTTATTTCTTCATGGAGTGGGTGGTGCGTGGTGTGTCCAACATTACATCACTCATTCATTATAGGATGATTCTCTTTTGCATTGGGTAGGTGGGTCCGATGATTTGTGTGGGTTGTTGTTTCATTGCAGCAGGCGGCGGATACCCCTTTTGGCGTTCTGTTGGCGCAGGAAGGGACTGGAGGTCCAGTGTCAGTGATGCGGTTGGTGGGGGATAGAGATTGATGTTATGGCTATGGAGTGTGGGCCTCGTGGGTAATGGTGTGGTCCTATGGGCTGCGATAGAGGCAGTTAGATCGGCTAAGACGGTGCAGTTTAAGGTGGTGCAGTCTTTGCTGGGGCAGTTGAACTGCGGGTGCAGAGTTACGCCGATGGGGCATGTGTTTGCGGGACGGCTGTCGACGGCCGTGCCAAGGGTGCAGCCATCGGCTCATTATATGGGGGAGCACGAGGGAGATCAAGGATGATCTGATGGTGTAGGATGTATTCTTAGGGCGATTCAATGGTCGCACGTTGTGGCTAGGTAAGGTGGTACTTGATGGAACGTTGCAGCTGTACTAGGATGCAGCGGGACCGGTTGGTTGGTTTGGCATGGTGGGTATTGCCTCCAATTGGTGGTGGTGGTCGAGTTGTGGGGGTGATCAGTTTTCTGAGAGGAAGGTGGGCTGTCATAGTGACTATCAGTGCTGGTGGATTCGATTACTGGTTTGTTGGCTAATTCTGGGCCAAGGGTGGTGTATTTGCGGCATTTGGTTCTCAAATGTATGCGGTGAAAAAAAAAAAAAAATTATTACAGGTGTGGCATAACCTGTGCCGGGGGGTCAACAAAAGGGTAGCTGTGGCTTTGTTTTGTTTCGGTTCCGCAGGTCTCGGGAGTTGAAGCCGGGGGCGGACGAGGTTGGAATGGGGTGGCCAGGAGGGCTTGTAGACTCTGGTGAGGTGTGTTTTGGGAGCTGGTTCAGGACCTCGGTGACTGAGTTCACTTGGTGTTGATATACCGAAGTGTGGGCGGCATGGATAACGTTGTTGGGACCAGGTTTTGGGAGGGGCCCGGTGGTGTGTTTGGTGGGTTTGTTGGCAGCGGTAAGTAACACATTTTCGGGTTGGTCGGTTGGCATCAGCAGTGGTCCATGGGGTGTTAGCTGTGGCTTTTGGTTGAAGTCTAGGGGTGAGAGGGATGTTTTTGCAGGATTTTCGGCTGCAGCAAGGCCTTGAAGGGTTTTCGCAGGGGTGTGAGGGAGCCGGATGCAAGGGTCCGATCTCCTTTGTGGTGTTACAGCATTTTGGGGAGTGATTTGTGGTTGATATGTTCATCTGATCGTGAGCGGGTCTGTGTTTCCTTTTGCCCAAAACAGTTGGTGTTAGCCTTGTATGGGGCGTTGCAAATCGGGGGTTGGTCGGCCCATCTACGGTTAGGGGCGGTGGTTTGATGTTGGAAGTGGGGCCTGCGGTGGGGCAGGGGGTTGAGCGCTGACTTTGTCACGCACAAACAACGGATCAGGCAGGTTGTGAAGGTTGGTGATGTTGTACGCGGTCCTGGGTGCGGAATCATGTCGGATGGCCGCCCAGGCCGGTTGTTGTGGCATGTGGATGGTTCCCCCCACCCCCCCTGTTTTGTTACGGTGCCAGGTTTTGGCAGTGCTGGAGACTTGCTTGAAAGGGGCGGGGGTGGGCGCTCGGAGTACTACGAGTCGCATTCCTTCTGGAGTGGGGTTGCCACGGAGGCCCCTCGGTGTGGTCTCGGGAAAGTGTTTGTGAGCTGTATTGGGAGGGAGGAGCCATCTTGTTTTCATCGTTACGTTCGGCCTCAGTTGTTATCGTGTTAAGGCCAACGGGGGGGTTTTGAGTCTTTTTGGAAGTGGAGCATGTTTGGTTAGCATATCCGGTTGGTGTTTTATCTGTGGGGTTTATAACCTGTGGGGTGGTGGTGCGTGTGCGCGTCATTTGGTTCTTTGGGCACTAGTTTGTCGGGGGGTTCGGCGGGCTGAGGCTCGCCCGAATTTTCACCAGCTGGGTCTGGACGGGGCTGATAGTGCTGGTCCTATATGTGGGAGGCAGCGATTTGGTGGCCCGGGCATCTCGGGAGTTAATTAAGATTTAAAAAAAAAAAAAAAAAAAAAAATGTTACACTTATATTGGTTTGTTGCATCTGTGGAAGATATACCCCGGCTACACCGTGGGTGGTTTGATAGTGTGACCAAGTGGACTGGAGGGGGCTCGTTCGGTAGCTGCTCTCACTCGAGCCTATGGGGTTGCGGCACTGTGAGTTGGTGTCGCTGATTTGGTGGTTTCGGTGATGCAATGGGGGTGCATTTTAATAATATTGGTGCTGTTTGTGGCGCTGGGATTGCGTAGAGGTGTGGCACAAGTTTTGGTGTGTGGCGGGTCCAGGCCACGTAAGGAGTCACGTGCCCTGTCCTGTGGCGGGGGGTAGGTCTGGTCCAGAGGCGGTTGAAGGCAATGGTAACTGGACTGAGGGACACCATCTTGGTATGGTGGCTCCGGGTTCCGGGATGTTGCAGACACGGGGTTCTGCAAAGTTGGGGGTATTAATCCGTTGGTGATTAAAACCTCATCTCTGGGTCGGTGTGTTGCGGCCAGGGATATTGGTGTGAGAAGTTGTTCCTGGACTGGGCCTACTCAGGGTTATATATTTAATGTATTGATTACTGCGTTACCTATTATTTCTTGGGGTCGCCCGTTGGACGGCGCCCCCTTGTGTTTAGAATGTAAATAATAGGTAATAAAGGCTGCTGTGGCCAATTTGAACCAAGTCACATGCAGTCCGTGTATTATTTACAGATGGTATTGGTGGGTAACACACACACAGCACGACTGGAGAATCCTTCCTCAATGGTCATGGTATTACCAAAATTGTACTGACTTGCAGAATAAATTGTAATCACACTTAAATCTTAGAATTTTGATAATATGTCTGAGAAGGTTATTCTACTTAAGAGAACAAAGATAATTTAAAGGAATTATTACGGATTTTCTTTTTTACAATGAGGCTAAGCACTTACCGGTAAGTTGAGAATTACCTACCTGTTGTGCCATGTGCATTTTTTTCCGGCTAGGAACAGTAGCACAACCGCTCCTGGCAGCGATTCTCCTACTTATCGTGATGTCACATCAACAGTTCAATTCCTACTCTTCCATTCTGCTCTTTAGACAGGGCATTGCTGACAATATTGTGTTGATTCACAGTCCGCTGAGGGCAGCTTTTAAGTTGTGCTGCTGTGATACCATAATTTCCCACGAGATCAATAAAGTGTATCGTATCATATCGCAAGTCCGCTAAGTTAGGCTATGTGCCCACGGGAGCTTTGTTCTGCAGATTTTGCCGTGGAAAACCTGCGGATTTATCTTGATTTTCCAGATAAATCCGCAGGTTTCAGCAAGTACAGACACTCCCCATGTTATCCTATGGGACATGGGGAGTGCTGTGTTCATGCTGCGGTATGTGCGGTTGCGGAATATGCTGCGGATATCTCGCAGCCGCACATAACTGCATGTCAATTATTCCTGCGGATTTACCTGTGGAAATCTGCCTTGGTCCCGTCTTGATAGCAGTCACCCGTCACTTTCCCTTGGTGCACAGGAGCGCGGTGGAGCTAGGAGCAGGAAGGAGGAGGTGGGCGGGGCCTGCATGAGGTCCGGTCATGTGACAGCCAGAGCTAGTGCTGGCCCGCCCACCTTTTCCCTGCACAGTGCAGACATGGCCGGAGACGGAGAGAAGTGCTGCGTGATGGAGGTAAGTATGAACTCCCCGATCACTCAGCATTTGTTCTGCATTGAGGATGCAGTGCTGATGCCATGGTACTGTATCCTCAATGCAGAATGACCGCTGCATATCCGCAGGACATTCCGCAAATAAACCGCAGCATTGAAACAAAGTTGTGCTGCGGTTTTCTGGGAGCTCCTGAGGAATGTCCTGCGGATATAACCGGATATAATAAGCAATGTATATGTACAAACTGAATTAGGCAGCAGGGAGCCATCCGTCAATAAGTTTGATATCGGCATTGACAGAGCAGAGTGGAAAAGAAGGAACTGCTCTGTTGATGTGACATCACAGGAAGTGGGATGGTTATGTGACAGCTCTGACCCCGGCCAGATCGGTGCATGGAAGAAAAAGTCGGTAATTAACATCCACCTGACAATAAGTGCTTAGCCACATAGAAAAAAAAAGTCCCAGATATCCCTTCCCCATTGTACAAGTCATTGACTTATGTCAAGTCAGGCACCGACTTTCAATTTATGCAATGATATCTCAGTTCTGTGCTATATAAGGCAATTTAATCTTTTGTAGATCTGCTCACCAACTGAACAATTAAACACCTACTGTTTTTTAAGTACAGAAATAAAAAAATGTCAGTGCCTTTATCCTTAAGTTCTCAAAAAGTTGCGTCTTGAAAGGAATAAAATTTCCAGAAAAACTTTAAATCTGTTCATAGCATAGCAGGCCTGTTTGATTTAAATGTTAAGATTTTTTTATGCAAATCACTTTAATCATTTGTACTTTTTCGGTGATAACTGGGGTAAAATTTTACACTAGGCTTAGTAAAGCAGTCTTATATTATTACTGGAATTAAAATTCTGAATTCCTATATAGTTCTAGATTTGCATATTGTAAAACATTAAAATCAATTACCCATAGGCATAGCTCGCGAGTGTGACTCAAAATTGAATAAAAAAAAATAATAAAAACAAGGAGTTCATAAACTTATAATAAAATAACTATTTTATTGTAAATTGTTAAAAATAAATAGTTTTCCATTCCAAAGGAGGATCCTGGTGGTTGGCAATTCTGCCATAAAAAATGTGGGTTATAGGGACAATTTAAAGGGAACCTGTCACCAGTTTTGGACACCAGATTTGATCACCAGATCGGCACCGATCATGCCGATCACCTTACTTTATGTTCCAGGAGCGGCATGGTTGCCCCAGAATGACGGTAAACCGGATGCCTTGGTTGGATTCAAAAAGAGATTCTGCACTGTACTGGACATGTATGCAATGACCGGCAAGCAGAGAGCGTCTGTTGTGCTGGGTCAGTTAAAAGGTGCAGCACAGCTGGAAGTAGAGACTTAGACAGATGCAGACAGAGACTCAGTGACTACCATTTTTGAAAAGCTAAAAGTTGCTTTTGAGATTCACACAGAGGCAGAGCTGAGGATGGAGTTTTACAATTGCAGGCAGAGACCGCAAGACAACATAAGAGACTATGCTCTAAGAAAGACTCCAAGGCAGCATTACGGACATTAAAACATGTCGACCCTATCAGTGCCAGAGAAGAGAACCGTATGTTAACGGAACAGTTCCTGCAGGGCCTGCAATCCTCTGAGGACCGTAAGCAGCTGTACCTGTGGGTTCTTGAACATGTTGATGAGGACTTTGCTGTCTTAAAAGACCGGGCTGTAAAAGCATTACAGGCCCCAACAACTACAGACTCTGCTCTTCAATTGCAGCAAAGCAGCATTCCATCCCCGGGGATGGAGCCTGTTTCTTTAACCCTGAAAAGTTTTATTGAAAATGATTGCATAAAAGTCTGATTTACAAGTTTTGATAATAATGGACCCGCAGTCAAAGGACAGGTTGTGACAAAAACTTTATTTGTAAATAGTTACACAATTGTGCCAAAATCAGAGTACTACCTCACCAAAGGATCCTAATGGACACCGCCACCAAGGAGAGGATGGTTGCAGGAAAGGTCTGTGGTAGAGTAGGCCAAGACCTGGTCACCAAGGAGACAGGTGACCTTCCTCCTAGAGGGTTCTGGGACCAGGATCTTTGGGTGGTCGGTGACGGTGGGAGTGCTCAAGTTTGCAACGGTTAAAGCAATACCTTCCCTGCGTGGGATGAATGTTCATTTATGTTCAAATGTAGTGTATTGTTTAAAAAATGTAAAATAAAAATTTTACTTTGTCAATTTTTGCAGCCCGCAGACGTGCTGAGGTTAATCAAGGGGGAATGTAGCACCCCTGCAGTTCCAGGTGGCACAAATGTAACACATGGAAAACCCAAACCCCAGAATACTCGTGCCAGCAAACACACGAGTACCTTCAGGTCACATACAACCCCAACACCAAACTGGGAGACTGCCTATAAACAGGTAAAAGGGGAGGGCACTGATTGTACAGTAGCCACCCAACCTGAGGGAGAGACCCAGCGAGGGGGAGAGGCCAGTGGTCAATTGAAAAGTTGGCAGGAGGAAGTGGTGTGCAGTCAGTCAGAGTAGAGAGAGAGAGGGAAATAAGGGAGAGGAGGAGAGGTGTAATACTATTGTATGTACTGAGGATTTCGATTGCGTTAGGGCAATGACAACCAGAGACGAGTTCTTGGTGCAAAGATGTTTATAATATGCAACCACGGTATGTACATAAATGGAACAAAAACACAGCAGAACATAAACACAAGAAATACCTTCCAGGGTCGGAGCGAAAGGGAATTCCCGGGACCACACACCGGACTCCCCCAGGGAGACCACCAAGAGCGAACCCCTATACAGGGACTGTCTGGCAATCACCCCAGAAGGCCTAAATGCGCAGCAGCCGGGACACAAAAGGGCAATAGGTATAGTCCAAAAATGTCCGTACGTGATCAGAGTCCAGAGTGGTTTATGAAATGGAAGAAACCGGGCAGAAGTACTGACCAAGGACGGCAGATGGAGTCCGGGCACAGCTAGATGAGACCAGGTGAAGTCCAGAGTCAGATTCGGTTGTTTCCAGAGAATTCAAATCACAATCAGGAACCAAGAGCAGCAGGGCAGGAGCACACAGGAAGCAGTATACTCAGGCACTGGACTAAGCTTAGGGGCGGCCTTTTAAACAGATGGACAGGAAGTAGGGCAACAGAACAGCAAAACTCCATGTTAACCAAGGGCAAGCTCTTTCAAAAGAAACCTGGAAATCCCGGAACTCTGACAAGAGGAGTAGTAGTAGAAAGTGGGAAGTACTGAAACTGACCTGACGAACCACCGGAGTGCTGTAAAAGGAGTGAGTGACTGTGGGATACAGAGCCAGGACTCCAGGCACTGTGGGTTACCTGTGGAAGCGTCAGACCGCAGGTACCACGGGAGGCTTGTGGAAGTCTGGAACCAAGGCTCACAATACTCAGCACAAGGCGGGGTGCAAATTCTAGGACAGTGGGACACTTTATGGTCAGCTGTTAGCTCTGCCGGGCGAAAAGATCTCCAGGGTCGATCACCAACCCAAAAAAAAGTCTGAAGCAAGGAGGGGACCGGGGACTGAACCCCCTTAAATAGTCAAGGCTGCCTGCAATAGGACCAAGACAGAAACGGAGGGGTTCCCAAGTAGCTCTAGGCCATGGGAGCCTATCAACAACAAGTGTGCACGGAGGACAGCTAACCTAGATCACAGCTGGCACGGTGAACAAGGGGAGCGGACACACCTGGGACCAGCACCTGCAGGTACCACCACAGCAAAGTAAAGGCAAGTTGAAACTTCAATACTGGTGTGGACTGTGTTCTTGATCACCCTGTACACTCGCACTGACTGTTTCTCCCTACAATCCCTATCATCCACTGCTGGGGTCAAGCCCTGCTTGCAGAGGGCCCAAAACACCTAAGCTGCACAACTCCATCAGCCCCAGCAGAACCCTGCAGCGGCGGCTCCAAATAACGTGGCCGCACACCGCAAGTGGCGTAGTCGACAAAAAACTATTTTATTTTATTTTATTTAAACCCCTTTTTATTTCCAACTGACCCTGGAGTAACGAAATCGGGCATCAGCCGTGACCACGACCCCCCTGAGTGTCACACACCTGGGACCGAGTACCCCACAGACACGCATCACAGACAGTGCATCACAGACACGACTTACGTGATACACACTCGCTGGCCTTGAGGTCCTGTGCAGGCGCTCCTGATCTGCCCTGCTCAGGGCAGATTAAAATATTGTAGTGCACCTGCACAGGACCTCAGTGCCGGCGAGTGTGTATGACGTTGGACGCGTCATGCACCCATGCTTCAGAAGAAGGAAGACCAAGATGGCCAAAAGAGCAAAAGAGGAGGCGCCGGACCTGGAGAACGACGCCTCCAATCTGACTGTTGTGCACCAGAGCGACCTTCTACGTGAGTATTATAAAGTGTTTGTTATGTTCTACACAGCGGCTCTTATATATATATAGCATGTTAGGATGCTGTATATAAGGGCCCAGTGGTGGTGACCGCAGCTTATAGGCCCCAAAACTGGTGACAGGTTGCCTTTAAAAACTGATCTCCTATATATTCATAACCGAGACAAAGAAGTAAAAATTCATCATCATCTTGTACATACAGTATATGCTCAGTTAAATATGGCATACATTTATTAAAGAAGTTGTCCAGTTACCAAAACTGATTTTTTTTTTTCTGATAAATCTTGCTAAAATGTGCCCCTCAACACATCTATTATTAGCTCTAGCAGCACATCTTCATTGTTGGCTCCAGCTCTGATGGGGTTAATCTCTCTTCTGACTTCCTGGGTTTAATTCCTACAAGTCCCAGAATTCTTTGTGGCTCTAGGGCGGTGTCTAGCTTATCTAACACACCCACTGTGTGTAACACCCCACTCTCCTCTCCACCCAAAGCCTCCTCCCTGCCTCTTCCCTGTGTGGATGCACTGAGAGAAATCACACAGAGTCAGCAGCAGCTGCCAGCTCTGCACAGCCAGGGGAGGAAAATGTGTGTGTGTGTGTGTGTGTGTGTGTGTGTGTGTGAGAGAGTGTGTGAGTGTGAGTGTGTGAGTGTGTGTGTGTACAGAAATTATGATTATTAGCCGGCGCAACATGTGAAAAAAATAATTGGGAAAAAAAAAGTGACGTGGTGATGAGATTGCTTTTTTCCCCTCTTGCCTAGTCTGTGTGTCGTCCGAATCATCCGTAAACCGCATATGACCGGATCCTGTGGATTAAATGTGCAGCACATGCAACCGTTATTTTACCGGATCCTTCTGCAGCGGGACACAGAATTTATCGGCCGGCGCTGGAGTCAGCTGACTCCTGATCTCACAGTCCGCACACGCTGCAATGGCTGCAGGTGGGCTCATTCACATGACCGTTCCGTTTGTCCTGGTCAGTTGTTTTTGCGGACCCACAGACAGGACCATCTTTTCAATGTCTTTTGTGTAGGGTCGGATGGTACACGGTAACACTTCCATGTGCATCCGATCCTACAAAAAAATAAAACACATCGGATGCCGTATGTCCGCTCCGTTATTATGGAACATGTCCTATTCTGTTCCGTAATAACGAACCGTGACTCAATACAAGTCAATGGGTCCGCAAAATTCCCGGACGCAACACGGAAGCACTTCCGTGTGACTTCCGTCGGGTGCCCGTGCAGTCAGTGTCACGCTCCAGCCCCAGCCCCGAGGCTGCCCGCTCAGCAGTGTCAGCAGCGGCCCGCGCTGCAGTGTCAGCAGCCGCGGGGATGACAAGGGCTACCGTCAGGAGGTTAGTAAGTTCATAACCTATGGTGATGAAGTCCTGCCCTCCTGATGTCAGCGGTCGTCACTGCCTTCTATGCCCGCCGCTTGTCACATCACCTCTCGCTGTCGACCCGAGACTGTGACTTGTGGTGACGTCATGGGCCACTCGCGATACTTGGTTTGTGAAGGCGGCGGTCATTGAACTCGGTGACAGCGCTGCTGTCAGGAGTTCAGCGATCATCGCAGGTAATATACCTCGCTAACCTCCTGACAGCAGCACTCGTCATGCCCTGCAGTGACCTGGGCTGACCTATTGATGTTAGCTCAGGTCACTGCACGGCTCTCCCAGCAAATAGGGAACATTCTGTTCTTTATTGACTGGGACATTGACTATGGTATGGATCGTCGTGGGACCCCCTTGTATTACACCAGACCTGGATTTGTTTTTCTTTCTAATAAATTGTTGAAAGAGGGAATGTGTTGGGGAGTGTTTTTCCAAATAAAAATGTGTTTGTTGTCTTTTTTTTTTTTTATTACTGCCTGGGTTTGTGATGTCGGGTATCTGATACACGCCTGACATCACTAACCCCAGGGCTTGATGCCAGGTGACATTACACATCTGGTATTAACCCCATATATTACCCCGTTTGCCACCACACCAGGGCAACGGGATGAGCTGGGAAAAGCACCAGGACTGGCACATCTAATGGATGCGCTACTTCTGGGGCGGCTGCAGGCTGCTATTTTTAGGCTGGGGAGAGTCCAATAACGGTGAACCTCCCTAGTCTGAGAATACCAGACCACAGCTGCCCGCTTTACCTTGTCTGGTGATCCAATTTTGGGGGACCCCGTGTTTTTTGTTTTAAATTATTTATTTAAAATAACAGCATGGGGTGCCGTCTGTTTTGGATTACCAGCCAAGGTGAAGCTGCCAGCTGTGGTTTGCTTTACCCTAGCTGGCTACAAAAGATAGGGGGACCGCATGTCTTTTTTTATTATTTATTTATTTTTTGGCTAAATACAAGACTGAGCACCTTAGTGCCACATGAAAGTCACAAAAGGGTGCCAGCTTAGAATATGCAGGGGGTAGGACATTATATATGTCTTTCTCATCTATCTATCTATATCTATCTATCTATCTATCTATCTATCCATCCCTCCATTCATTCATTCATCCCTCTATCTCTCTCTCTCTACATCTATCTATCTATCTATCTCTATATCTACTCATCTATTTATCTTTCTTGATGCTTCCATTTTTCAAAAAAAACGGAAGGCACGCAGCTGTTACACGGATGCCACACGCATGCATCCATGAAAAAAAAGGACCGTTTTTTGCGGACCGCAAAAACAGAACGGTCATGTGAATGTAGCCTTAACAGCAGTCACTGCCTGCTGCCGATCACATGTGACCGTGTGTGGGCTGTGTGTGAGGGCTGTATGTACAGGAGTTCAGCTGAGTTCAGATCAGCTGACTCAAGTGTCGGCCGATTAGACTGGGGCCACACTGGGATTACTGCGATCCCCTCGCATTACACTTGGCTCACGCTCAGTACAGCAGAGCTAAGTGTCATGCGTGTGTCCCTGCGACTGAGGTCCAACTGTGCGAACAGACCTCAGCTGTGGGGGGCAGTCCGCCACTCGAGGGGTGGGCCAGCACTGAGGAGGGGTGGGAGGGATTTCTCTCCCTCTCTCCTCCGTAGTCCACCGATGTACCGCAAGTGCAGTGCGATTTTTCTCTCACCCTATACACTTGAATGGGTAAAAGAGAGAGTCTTGCATTACAGTTGTAGCATGCTGCGATTGTTTTCTCGGTCCAATTAGGGCTGAGAAAATAATTGCTCATGTGCGCTGACACACAGGCTAGAATTGGTCCGAGTGGAATGTGATGTTTTATCGCACTGCACTTGCACTGTTTTTTTCTCGCCGTGTGGCTTAGACCTTACTTGTTTTGTGTCCCCCTGCATCCATCAGAGCATGTGCGGGCTGGAGTTCAGCTGAGTTCAGATGAGCTGACTCCAGTGCTGGACTGAACTCAGGTGACCTCACAGCCTGTACATGCTGCGATGGATGCAGGGGGACACAGAACAAGTAATCGGCCGACACTGGAGTCATCTGAATACTTGGGATGAATGAGCAGTAAAATGCTCTGGTGCTCGATGGGCGAAGCCCATGTCGACTTTTTTTTTTTTTTTTTTAAAATTCATTAAAAATAAAAAAAAAAACAAAAAATGACATTGTTTGTGGGCTCCCGCTGCATTTTCTATTGCTAAGGGTAACCCAAGCAGCTACTGGCTGCTAACCCCCGCCGCTTGGTGTTACTTTCACTGGCAATAGAAATCCAGGGAAGCATTTTTTTATTTTATAAAGGTTTTGCCTAAAAACGTTTTTAAAAAAATTACATGGGCTTCGCCATATTTTTTGTACGCTAGCCAGGTACAGCAGGCAGGTACGGCTGCCCCCAACCCCCAGCTGCCTATTTGTACCCGGGTGGGAACCAAAAATATAGAGCCCTTTTTTTCCATGAATTTCATGAAATAATTTAAAAAAAAATGACGTGGGCTTCGCCGAATTTTTGAGTCCAGCCAGGTACAACTAGGCAGCTGGGGATTGGAATCCGCAGTGCAGGGTGCCCAAACTTTCTGGGGCCCCCGCTGCGAATTGCAGTCCACAGCCGCCCTAGAAAATGGCGCTTTCATAGAAGTGCCATCTTCTGGCGCTGTATCCAACTCTTCCAGTGGCCCTGGTGGAAGGTGGCACGCTGGGTAATAAGGGGTTAATACCAGCTATGTTTTACCAGCTGGCATAAAGCCCGAAATTCTTAATGTCAGGCCAAGTTTGACCTGGCCATTAAGAATCTCCAATAAAGGGTTTAAATAAATAAAAAAAAGACACCACACAGAGAAAAATACTTTATTAGAAATAAATACACAGACACAGTAGGGACTCCATGTTTATTACTCCCTCCACAATGGAGAGATTTCTGTACTGACCATGCCAGGAGAGAGTGAGGGGGGGGAAAGAGAGCGAGGGGGGAAGGAAAAGAGAGCGGGGGGGGGAGGAAAAGAGAGCAAGGGGGGGAGGAAAAGAGAGCGAGGGGGGGAGGAAAAGAGAGCGAGGGGGGGAAAGAGAGCGAGGGGGGAGGAAAAGAGAGCGACGGGGGGAAAGAGAGCGAGGGGGGGAGGAAAAGAGAGTGAGGGGGGGAGGAAAAGAGAGCGAGGGGGGAGGAAAAGAGAGCGAGGGGGGAAAGAGAGCGAGGGGGGAGGAAAAGAGAGCGAGGGGGGGGGGAAAGAGAGCAAGGGGGGGAGGGAAAGAGAGCGATAAGGGGAGGAAAAGAGAGCGAGGGGGGAGGGGAAGAGAGCGAGGGGGGGGAGGGGAAGAGAGCAAGGGGGGGAGGGGAAGAGAGCGAGGGGGGGAGGGGAAGAGAGCGAGGGAGGGTAAAGAGAGCGAGGGGGGGTTGAGAGAGCAAGGGGGGGTGGAAGAGAGCGAGGGGGTGGAAGACAGTGAGGGGAGGAAGAGAGCGAGGGGAGGAAGAGAGCGAGGGGAGGAAGAGAGCGAGGGGGGGTGGAGAGAGTGAGGGGAGGAAGAGAGCGAGGGGGGTGGAGAGAGCGAGAGGGAAAAGAGAGCGAGAGGGAAAAGAGGGGGGGCAGAAGAGTGGGGGGAGAGAAGAGTGGGGGGGAGAGAAGAGAGTGGGGAAAGAAGAGAGGGGGGAAAGAAGAGGGGGGGCAGAGGTGCTCTGTCACCAACTGTCTCCACTCTGTGACTTGTGGTGTAGGTGACAGAGTGCAGACAGTTGGTCCCATGCAGCAGGACAGGTGGCAGAGCACAGCGGTGACATGCCTGTCAGTGTCTTGCTGCTGGTAGGAGCACATGATCACACTGCCCGACACCGGCCGCTCTCCTGACATCGCAGCAGAGCGGGCGGGTGGACAGTGTGATCAGATACTTACGTGCAGGGGGGGATTTCAGCTGAAGAACACCCCCTGTACTGCACACTGGCGCCCCGTGCCTCACCATCTGCAGGACGCTTAGCCGGCTCCACACTGACGTCCTCCGGCTCCTCCCCTCGATGCTGGGCTGTGACGTGCGGTAGTCACTGCCCACAGCCCTGTCACTCAATCTGAGTGCTGCCAGCCTCCTCTGACGTACCCGTCAAGTTTGAGAGCCCGGAATTGCCGGGACGTCAGAGGATGCTGGCGGCCACAGCTCCAGGGGGTCATGTGACAGGCACTGAGCGTGCAGGATAGCGCCGCTCAGTGCCAGAAATGGAAACAGAAGCCAATGGAGAAAACGCCTAGAATGGTAAGTAGAACTCATACAGAAAATAAAAAAAAATGGGTGAACCACCCCTTTAAGTAAGACAATTATTATCAGTATTGTAATATCAAAAGAAAAGTGCAGTTATAATTTCATGAACAGCTCTATTGAGTGTACATATGAATGTAATGCAATCACTACCATGCATAGAAGGAAAGTGCAAATGCAATTATTTCAACAAGAAAAATCAATTGCATAAGTGCATCAGTGATAGTTTTCAAAAAACCTTCATAGATCATAAAAGTATAAATTACCCATCATTTAGTTGCAGCAGCACACTAGTACTCTGTCCCCAACAAGTTTCATCATTATCTTGTACTTTCAAGTGTTTTCACTTTTGAAATAGTTCCAGAAAATGAAGTATTTCTCCAAGAAAATTATTGCAATTACACGTTTTCTCATACGCATGTTTATTTCCTTTGTGTATTTTGGAACAACAGAAAAAAAGAGAAATAAAAGGCAAATTGGACATAATTTCACACAAACCTCCCAAAAAGTGGCAGACAAAATAGTTGGCACTTTTCCAAGAAAAGGGTAAAAAACTTTGTTTCAAGCAAATGATGCTTGTTGAAACTTACCTGTGGCAAATAAAAGGTGTGGGCAATATGAAAATAACACCTGAAACCAGATAAAAAGGTGAGAAGTTGACTCAATCTTTCCATCGTGTGTCTGTATGTGCAGCACTAAGCATGGAGTACAGAATAATGAGAAGAGAACTGAGGACTTGAAAACCAAAATTGTTGAAAAATATCAACAATCTCAAGGTTACAAGTCTATCTCTAGAGATCTTGATGTTCCTTTTTCCAAGGTGTATAACATAATAAAGAAGTTTACAACTCAAGGCACTGTAGGTAATCCCCCTGGACGTGCATGGCAGAAAAAAAAATTATAAAAGGTTGTAACGTAGGATAGTCCTGATGGTGAATAAGCAGCCCTAATCAAGTTCCACGGAAATCCAAGCTGTGCTGCAAGCTCAAGGTGCATCAATGTCAGTGCGAATTATCCATCCACATTTGAATGAAATGAAACACTATGTTTGGAGATCTAGGAGGACCCCACTGCTGAAACAGAGACCTCAGGTGACCTTCTGAAGTGAGGTCACTGAGTTCATTGAGGTCCCCTGAGGTCAGGTTATTTGTGGTCACAGGTGAAGGGCCATGGGGACCTCCAATTGTGACTGCAACTAACCAGAATTATGTCCCCGCTCGTCACTGCAGTTCATTCTCTGCCTGAAGTTCACAACAGACGGTCATGTTCTATAGCCGATGCTGTCAGTTCAGATGTAGCAGAGCTGGAATCATCGTGGGACCTCGAATGGATTATGTCAGACCTCAGTCTTTTGGTCGTTATTAAAGTGGTGAAAGAGGGTGTTTTTTGTCTTTTATTTCAAATAAAAGATTTTTTTGATGTTTGTGTTTGTTTCTTTTCAGTTACAGATAAGTAATGGGGGCTCATAGACACCTCCCATTACTAATCTAAGGCTTAGTTGCAGCTATGGGCTGCCATTAACCACTTATTACCCCTATTGCCACCACACCAGGGTAATTGAGAAGAGCCAAGTAAAGTTCTAGGATTGTCACATCTAATGTATGTGGCAATCCTGGGTGGCTGCAGGCTGCTATTTTTAGGCTGGGGAATGACCAATAAGCATGGGCCTCCCCAGCCTGAGAATACCAGAACCCAGCTGTGGGGCTTTATCATGGCTGGGTATCAAAATTGGGGGGACTGCACGCTGTTTTTTTAAATTATTTATTTAAATCATTTTTTAAAAAAGCCGCATGCGGTTCCTTTTATTTTGATACGCAGCCAAGATACATGAATGACTAGGGACTGCAACCTTTAGTTGTGGGTTTTATCTGTTCTGGTATCAATATATAGGGGCACCACATTGCATTTTTTAAATGTATTTTACACCAATATAATGCTGTCAGAGAGGGTGTGGGTGTGGTCTGACTGCAGTCAATCAGAGATACTGGTGGGTGGGGAAAGCCATGAATATATATGAGGCATAATTATCGGCCCTGGAAGTAATGCTGTAGCCGTGGGGAGATTTGGTAAGATTATCCTGCTTTATTCGTTCCTTATTTTCTTAATTTTGTAGCCCTCCTACAACATTTGCAGTCTCCCTACACCATTTTATAACAGATACGTTTTGCCTCTCATTGAATTCAATGGGTTCTGCTAGGATCGTTGATTGGGTTGGCGAGCTGATTCGCGTACCAAGGCGGGGTCGGCGATCCTGACTCAATCCGATCTTCAGCAGGATTGCTCGCCTCTAATTTTGGTACACAGCCTGCAGCTATATACTTTATTTGTGCTGGGTATCATAATATGGGTGGACCCTACGCCAATTTTTTTATTTACTTTTACACCAATATAGACGCACACTCAGCATTTCTGATTGAAAGCAGTCAAAAACCGTCACACAGGGTGGGGGCGCATCTGACTGCAACCATTCAGAGGTGCGGGGACTGCCGCTGGGGAGGGAAGCAGTGCATGAGGGATAATGAGCGGCCTCAGAAGTAGCATTATAGCCACATGGGGGGAGAAGGGGTACTAGATTAGGGCTGTTTGGGAGCAGGGCCAGAGTAGCGGCCCAGACGTCCTCACCATCAGAGGTAATTCTGGGATTAGGAATAGCTAGGGTCCCCCTAGCCAGAGGGTAAGTCCAGGTGCTCTTATCCCTATTACCTCCATTCCATTCCATGATAGTTCTATGCTACAGAATGGTACTGTAGCCATAAAACACGGACATCACACGGACACCATACATACATACGCGTGGTATCCGATTTTCTCTCGCACCAATTTACTTGCATTGACGAGTCGTGTCCGATACACAAGTGCAATCACAGCATACTGCAATTTATTCCTCAGAGAAAAAGAGTATCCAGCAACATTGCTTACAAGGTAAAAAATCCAGTTTATTTTTACTATAATAAGAACAAGGCATGGCAAAGAAAAAATTTAAAAACCACTAGGGATATACAAAAGATGCATCTCGACCGAATGAGGGGTCTTAAGTCATGATAATGACTAGGAATAACCATAGAAAATATGACTTGCATATTATTTCATGTAGTGTCTGTATTGATCTGAGTGGGAGGATGAAAGGGAAAAACTGTTCTGCCGCTGAAGAACCACTTGTTCAAGGATGTTGAATTGGTAATTTTTTATTTGTCAACATATTTTTGGAATCAATCTCCTTCATCAGGAATAAAAATCAAGTGTGATTTTTGTCCTGATGAATGAGCTTTATTATCAGAAGCGCATTGACAAATAAATAATTACCAATTGACTATTTTTGGATCAGTTGTTCTTCAGCAGCAGCGCAGTTTCTCCCTTTCATCCTCCACTTAGATCATCATCTCCTAAGGGTGCTGCAGCAGCCGTGTACATACTTAAATAGCAGTTGTGACTAGAGATGAGCGAACCGGTCCCGGTTCGGCTCGAGGTCGGTTCGCCAAACGGAGGTCCCGTTCGAGTTCGGTTCGTCGAACGTTCGACGAACCGAACTCGAACCGCATAGGAAACAATGGCAGGCATTCACAAACACAGAAAAACACCTAGAAAACACCATCAAAGGTGTCCAAAAGGTGACAAACAACTCACAACACAAAACAAACACATGAGAAAGTGACAAGGACATATACTCATGTGAAAACAAAAGAGCAGGACAAGGAAAAAGAGGAGAAGACACAGATATAGGCATGGCACGCCCTTCTAAAATCATGTAAAACACCGCAAGGTGACTCCAAGCGGAGTCTTCCTTTTTTCCAAAAATTGGGCCACACACACACCCACCCATTCAGTGGCAGCAGTTGTGCCCCAGTTGTACAATTAACAGCTAGGTTTGCATCAAGCACATTCAAAAATATGCTATTCTTAACCGTCCCCAGGATAACACCGGGGTAGGTAGCAAAGTCTTTGCTGAAACATGACTTCTTCATCTTGGCTTCTTTTAAAAACAATGTAAGCAAGGGTTACTCCAAGCGGAGTCTTCCTTTTTTCAAAAAATTGGGCCCCACACACACCCACCCCTTCAGTGGCAGCAGTTGTGCCCCAGTTGTACACTTCACAGCTAGATTTGCATCAAGCACATTCAAAAATACACCACAATTAACCGTCCCCAGGATGACACCAGGGTAGGTAGCAAAGTCTTTCCTGATCCCAGCTCTGTTCATCTTGGCTTCTTTTAAAAACAATGTAAGCAAGGGTTACTCCAAGCGGAGTCTTCCTTTTTTCCAAAAATTGGGCCCCACACACACCCACCCCTTCAGTGGCAGCAGTTGTGACCCAGTTGTACACTTCACAGCTAGATTTGCATCAAGCACATTCAAAAATACGCCATAATTAACCGTCCCCAGGATGACACCAGGGTAGGTAGCAAAGTCTTTCCTGATCCCAGCTCTGTTCATCTTGGCTTCTTTTAAAAACAATGTAAGCAAGGGTTACTCCAAGCGGAGTCTTCCTTTTTTCCAAAAATTGGGCCCCACACACACCCATCCCTTCAGTGGCAGCAGTTGTGCCCCAGTTGTACACTTCACAGCTAGATTTGCATCAAGCACATTCAAAAATACGCCATAATTAACCGTCCCCAGGATGACACCAGGGTAGGTAGCAAAGTCTTTCCTGATCCCAGCTCTGTTCATCTTGGCTTCTTTTAAAAACAATGTAAGCAAGGGTTACTCCAAGCGTAGTCTTCCTTTTTTCCAAAAATTGGGCCCCACACACACCCACCCCTTCAGTGGCAGCAGTTGTGCCCCAGTTGTACACTTCACAGCTAGATTTGCATCAAGCACATTCAAAAATACGCCATAATTAACCGTCCCCAGGATGACACCAGGGTAGGTAGCAAAGTCTTTCCTGATCCCAGCTCTGTTCATCTTGGCTTCTTTTAAAAACAATGTAAGCAAGGGTTACTCCAAGCGGAGTCTCCCTTTTTTCAAAAAATTGGGCCCCACACACACCCACCCATTCAGTGGCAGCAGTTGTGCCCCAGTTGTACACTTCACAGCTAGATTTGCATCAAGCACATTCAAAAATACGCCATAATTAACCGTCCCCAGGATGACACCAGGGTAGGTAGCAAAGTCTTTCCTGATCCCAGCTCTGTTCATCTTGGCTTCTTTTAAAAACAATGTAAGCAAGGGTTACTCCAAGCGGAGTCTCCCTTTTTTCAAAAAATTGGGCTCCACACACACCCACCCATTCAGTGGCAGCAGTTGTGCCCCAGTTGTACACTTCACAGCTAGATTTGCATCAAGCACATTCAAAAATACGCCATAATTAACCGTCCCCAGGATGACACTAGGGTAGGTAGCAAAGTCTTCCTGATCCCAGCTCTGTTCATCTTGGCTTCTTTTAAAAACAATGTAAGCAAGGGTTACTCCAAGCGGAGTCTTCTTTTTTTCCAAAAATTGGGCCCCACACACACCCACCCCTTCAGTGGCAGCAGTTGTGCCCCAGTTGTACACTTCACAGCTAGATTTGCATCAAGCACATTCAAAAATACGCCATAATTAACCGTCCCCAGGATGACACCAGGGTAGGTAGCAAAGTCTTTCCTGATCCCAGCTCTGTTCATCTTGGCTTCTTTTAAAAACAATGTAAGCAAGGGTTACTCCAAGCGGAGTCTCCCTTTTTTCAAAAAATTGGGCCCCACACACACCCACCCATTCAGTGGCAGCAGTTGTGCCCCAGTTGTACACTTCACAGCTAGATTTGCATCAAGCACATTCAAAAATACGCCATAATTAACCGTCCCCAGGATGACACCAGGGTAGGTAGCAAAGTCTTTCCTGATCCCAGCTCTGTTCATCTTGGCTTCTTTTAAAAACAATGTAAGCAAGGGTTACTCCAAGCGGAGTCTCCCTTTTTTCAAAAAATTGGGCCCCACACACCCACCCATTCAGTGGCAGCAGTTGTGCCCCAGTTGTACACTTCACAGCTAGATTTGCATCAAGCACATTCAAAAATTTGCCATTAACTAACCGTCCCCAGTATGACACCAGGGTAGGTAGCAAAGTCTTTCCTGATCCCAGCTCTGTTCATCTTGGCTTCTTTTAAAAACAATGTAAGCAAGGGTTACTCCAAGCGGAGTCTCCCTTTTTTCAAAAAATTGGGCCCCACACACACCCACCCTTCAGTGGCAGCAGTTGTGCCCCAGTTGTACACTTCACAGCTAGATTTGCATCAAGCACATTCAAAAATACGCCATAATTAACCGTCCCCAGGATGACACCAGGGTAGGTAGCAAAGTCTTTCCTGATCCCAGCTCTGTTCATCTTGGCTTCCTTTAAAAACAATGTAAGCAAGGGTTACTCCAAGCGGAGTCTTCCTTTTTTCCAAAAATTGGGCCCCACACACACCCACCCCTTCAGTGGCAGCAGTTGTGCCCCAGTTGTACACTTCACAGCCAGATTTGCATCAAGCACATTCAAAAATTTGCCATAATTAACCGTCCCCAGGATGACACCAGGGTAGGTAGCAAAGTCTTTCCTGATCCCAGCTCTGTTCATCTTGGCTTCTTTTAAAAACAATGTAAGCAAGGGTTACTCCAAGCGGAGTCTCCCTTTTTTCAAAAAATTGGGCCCCACACACACCCACCCATTCAGTGGCAGCAGTTGTGCCCCAGTTGTACATTTCACAGCTAGATTTGCATCAAGCACATTCAAAAATACGCCATAATTAACCGTCCCCAGGATGACACCAGGGTAGGTAGCAAAGTCTTTCCTGATCCCAGCTCTGTTCATCTTGGCTTCTTTAAAAAACGATGTAAGCAAGGGTTACTCCAAGCGGAGTCTCCCTTTTTTCAAAAATTTGGGCCCCACACACACCCACCCATTCAGTGGCAGCAGTTGTGCCCCAGTTGTACACTTCACAGCTAGATTTGCATCAAGCACATTCAAAAATACGCCATAATTAACCGTCCCCAGGATGACACCAGGGTAGGTAGCAAAGTCTTTCCTGATCCCAGCTCTGTTCATCTTGGCTTCTTTTAAAAACAATGTAAGCAAGGGTTACTCCAAGCGGAGTCTCCCTTTTTTCAAAAAATTGGGCTCCACACACACCCACCCATTCAGTGGCAGCAGTTGTGCCCCAGTTGTACACTTCCCAGCTAGATTTGCATCAAGCACATTTAAAAATACTCCATAATTAACCGTCCCCAGGATGACACCGGGGTAGGTAGCAAAGTCTTCCTGATCCCAGCTCTGTTCATCTTGGCTTCTTTTAAAAACAATGTAAGCAACGGTTACTCCAAGCGGAGTCTTCTTTTTTTCCAAAAATTGGGCCCCACACACACCCACCCCTTCAGTGGCAGCAGTTGTGCCCCAGTTGTACACTTCACAGCTAGATTTGCATAAAGCACATTCAAAAATATGCTATTCTTAACCGTCCCCAGGATAACACCGGGGTAGGTAGCAAAGTCTTTGCTGAAACATGACTTCTTCATCTTGGCTTCTTTTAAAAACAATGTAAGCAAGGGTTACTCCAAGCGGAGTCTTCCTTTTTTCCAAAAATTGGGCCCCACACACACCCACCCCTTCAGTGGCAGCAGTTGTGCCCCAGTTGTACACTTCACAGCTAGATTTGCATCAAGCACATTCAAAAATACGCCATAATTAACCGTCCCCAGGATGACACCAGGGTAGGTAGCAAAGTCTTTCCTGATCCCAGCTCTGTTCATCTTGGCTTCTTTTAAAAACAATGTAGGCAAGGGTTACTCCAAGCGGAGTCTTCCTTTTTTCCAAAAATTGGGCCCCACACACACCCACTCCTTCAGTGGCAGCAGTTGTGACCCAGTTGTACACTTCACAGCTAGATTTGCATCAAGCACATTCAAAAATACGCCATAATTAACCGTCCCCAGGATGACACCAGGGTAGGTAGCAAAGTCTTTCCTGATCCCAGCTCTGTTCATCTTGTCTTCTGTTAAAAACAATGTAAGCAAGGGTTACTCCAAGCGTAGACTTCCTTTTTTCCAAAAATTGGGCCCCACACACACCCACCCATTCAGTGGCAGCAGTTGTGCCCCAGTTGTACACTTCACAGCTAGATTTGCATCAAGCACATTCAAAAATACGCCATAATTAACCGTCCCCAGGATGACACCAGGGTAGGTAGCAAAGTCTTTCCTGATCCCAGCTCTGTTCATCTTGCCTTCTTTTAAAAACAATGTAAGCAAGGGTTACTCCAAGCGGAGTCTTCCTTTTTTCCAAAAATTGGGCCCCACACACACCCACCCCTTCAGTGGTAGCAGTTGTGCCCCAGTTGTACACTTCACAGCTAGATTTGCATCAAGCACATTCAAAAATACGCCATAATTAACCGTCTCCAGGATGACACCAGGGTAGGTAGCAAAGTCTTTCCTGATCCCAGCTCTGTTCATCTTGGCTTCTTTTAAAAACAATGTAAGCAAGGGTTACTCCAAGCGGAGTCTTCCTTTTTTCCAAAAATTGGGCCCCACACACACCCACCCCTTCAGTGGCAGCAGTTGTGCCCCAGTTGTACACTTCACAGCTAGATTTGCATCAAGCACATTCAAAAATTTGCCATAATTAACCGTCCCCAGGATGACACCAGGGTAGGTAGCAAAGTCTTTCCTGATCCCAGCTCTGTTCATCTTGGCTTCTTTTAAAAACAATGTAAGCAAGGGTTACTCCAAGCGGAGTCTCCCTTTTTTCAAAAAATTGGGCCCCACACACACACACCCATTCAGTGGCAGCAGTTGTGCCCCAGTTGTACACTTCACAGCTAGATTTGCATCAAGCACATTCAAAAATACGCCATAATTAACCGTCCCCAGGATGACACCAGGGTAGGTAGCAAAGTCTTTCCTGATCCAAGCTCTGTTCATCTTGGCTTCTTTTAAAAACAATGTAAGCAAGGGTTACTCCAAGCGGAGTCTCCCTTTTTTCAAAAAATTGGGCCCCACACACACCCACCCATTCAGTGGCAGCAGTTGTGCCCCAGTTGTACATTTCACAGCTAGATTTGCATCAAGCACATTCAAAAATACGCCATAATTAACCGTCCCCAGGATGACACCAGGGTAGGTAGCAAAGTCTTTCCTGATCCCAGCTCTGTTCATCTTGGCTTCTTTAAAAAACGATGTAAGCAAGGGTTACTCCAAGCGGAGTCTCCCTTTTTTCAAAAATTTGGGCCCCACACACACCCACCCATTCAGTGGCAGCAGTTGTGCCCCAGTTGTACACTTCACAGCTAGATTTGCATCAAGCACATTCAAAAATACGCCATAATTAACCGTCCCCAGGATGACACCAGGGTAGGTAGCAAAGTCTTTCCTGATCCCAGCTCTGTTCATCTTGGCTTCTTTTAAAAACAATGTAAGCAAGGGTTACTCCAAGCGGAGTCTCCCTTTTTTCAAAAAATTGGGCTCCACACACACCCACCCATTCAGTGGCAGCAGTTGTGCCCCAGTTGTACACTTCCCAGCTAGATTTGCATCAAGCACATTTAAAAATACTCCATAATTAACCGTCCCCAGGATGACACCGGGGTAGGTAGCAAAGTCTTCCTGATCCCAGCTCTGTTCATCTTGGCTTCTTTTAAAAACAATGTAAGCAACGGTTACTCCAAGCGGAGTCTTCTTTTTTTCCAAAAATTGGGCCCCACACACACCCACCCCTTCAGTGGCAGCAGTTGTGCCCCAGTTGTACACTTCACAGCTAGATTTGCATAAAGCACATTCAAAAATATGCTATTCTTAACCGTCCCCAGGATAACACCGGGGTAGGTAGCAAAGTCTTTGCTGAAACATGACTTCTTCATCTTGGCTTCTTTTAAAAACAATGTAAGCAAGGGTTACTCCAAGCGGAGTCTTCCTTTTTTCCAAAAATTGGGCCCCACACACACCCACCCCTTCAGTGGCAGCAGTTGTGCCCCAGTTGTACACTTCACAGCTAGATTTGCATCAAGCACATTCAAAAATACGCCATAATTAACCGTCCCCAGGATGACACCAGGGTAGGTAGCAAAGTCTTTCCTGATCCCAGCTCTGTTCATCTTGGCTTCTTTTAAAAACAATGTAGGCAAGGGTTACTCCAAGCGGAGTCTTCCTTTTTTCCAAAAATTGGGCCCCACACACACCCACTCCTTCAGTGGCAGCAGTTGTGACCCAGTTGTACACTTCACAGCTAGATTTGCATCAAGCACATTCAAAAATACGCCATAATTAACCGTCCCCAGGATGACACCAGGGTAGGTAGCAAAGTCTTTCCTGATCCCAGCTCTGTTCATCTTGTCTTCTGTTAAAAACAATGTAAGCAAGGGTTACTCCAAGCGTAGACTTCCTTTTTTCCAAAAATTGGGCCCCACACACACCCACCCATTCAGTGGCAGCAGTTGTGCCCCAGTTGTACACTTCACAGCTAGATTTGCATCAAGCACATTCAAAAATACGCCATAATTAACCGTCCCCAGGATGACACCAGGGTAGGTAGCAAAGTCTTTCCTGATCCCAGCTCTGTTCATCTTGCCTTCTTTTAAAAACAATGTAAGCAAGGGTTACTCCAAGCGGAGTCTTCCTTTTTTCCAAAAATTGGGCCCCACACACACCCACCCCTTCAGTGGTAGCAGTTGTGCCCCAGTTGTACACTTCACAGCTAGATTTGCATCAAGCACATTCAAAAATACGCCATAATTAACCGTCTCCAGGATGACACCAGGGTAGGTAGCAAAGTCTTTCCTGATCCCAGCTCTGTTCATCTTGGCTTCTTTTAAAAACAATGTAAGCAAGGGTTACTCCAAGCGGAGTCTTCCTTTTTTCCAAAAATTGGGCCCCACACACACCCACCCCTTCAGTGGCAGCAGTTGTGCCCCAGTTGTACACTTCACAGCTAGATTTGCATCAAGCACATTCAAAAATTTGCCATAATTAACCGTCCCCAGGATGACACCAGGGTAGGTAGCAAAGTCTTTCCTGATCCCAGCTCTGTTCATCTTGGCTTCTTTTAAAAACAATGTAAGCAAGGGTTACTCCAAGCGGAGTCTCCCTTTTTTCAAAAAATTGGGCCCCACACACACACACCCATTCAGTGGCAGCAGTTGTGCCCCAGTTGTACACTTCACAGCTAGATTTGCATCAAGCACATTCAAAAATACGCCATAATTAACCGTCCCCAGGATGACACCAGGGTAGGTAGCAAAGTCTTTCCTGATCCAAGCTCTGTTCATCTTGGCTTCTTTTAAAAACAATGTAAGCAAGGGTTACTCCAAGCGGAGTCTCCCTTTTTTCAAAAAATTGGGCCCCACACACACCCACCCATTCAGTGGCAGCAGTTGTGCCCCAGTTGTACACTTCACAGCTAGATTTGCATCAAGCACATTCAAAAATACGCCATAATTATCCGTCCCCAGGATGACACCAGGGTAGGTAGCAAAGTCTTTCCTGATCCCAGCTCTGTTCATCTTGGCTTCTTTTAAAAACAATGTAAGCAAGGGTTACTCCAAGCGGAGTCTTCCTTTTTTCCAAAAATTGGGCCCCACACACACCCACCCCTTCAGTGGCAGCAGTTGTGCCCCAGTTGTACACTTCACAGCTAGATTTGCATCAAGCACATTCAAAAATACGCCATAATTAACCGTCCCCAGGATGACACCAGGGTAGGTAGCAAAGTCTTTCCTGATCCCAGCTCTGTTCATCTTGGCTTCTTTTAAAAACAATGTAAGCAAGGGTTACTCCAAGCGTAGTCTTCCTTTTTTCCAAAAATTGGGCCCCACACACACCCACCCCTTCAGTGGCAGCAGTTGTGCCCCAGTTGTACACTTCACAGCTAGATTTGCATCAAGCACATTCAAAAATACGCCATAATTAACCGTCCCCAGGATGACACCAGGGTAGGTAGCAAAGTCTTTCCTGATCCCAGCTCTGTTCATCTTGGCTTCTTTTAAAAACAATGCAAGCAAGGGTTACTCCAAGCGGAGTCTTCCTTTTTTCCAAAAATTGGGCCCCACACACACACACCCATTCAGTGGCAGCAGTTGTGCCCCAGTTGTACACTTCACAGCTAGATTTGCATCAAGCACATTCAAAAATACGCCATAATTAACCGTCCCCAGGATGACACCGGGGTAGGTAGCAAAGTCTTTCCTGATCCCAGCTCTGTTCATCTTGGCTTCTTTTAAAAATAATGTAAGCAAGGGTTACTCCAAGTGGAGTCTCCCTTTTTTCAAAAAATTGGGCCCCACACACACCCACCCATTCAGTGGCAGCAGTTGTGCCCCAGTTGTACACTTCACAGCTAGATTTGCATCAAGCACATTCAAAAATTTGCCATTAACTAACCGTCCCCAGTATGACACCAAGGTAGGTAGCAAAGTCTTTCCTGATCCCAGCTCTGTTCATCTTGGCTTCTTTTAAAAACAATGTAAGCAAGGGTTACTCCAAGCGGAGTCTTCCTTTTTTCCAAAAATTGGGCCCCACACACACCCACCCCTTCAGTGGCAGCAGTTGTGCCCCAGTTGTACACTTCACAGCTAGATTTGCATCAAGCACATTCAAAAATACGCCATAATTAACCGTCCCCAGGATGACACCAGGGTAGGTAGCAAAGTCTTTCCTGATCCCAGCTCTGTTCATCTTGGCTTCTTTTAAAAACAATGTAAGCAAGGGTTACTCCAAGCGGAGTCTTCCTTTTTTCCAAAAATTGGGCCCCACACACACCCACCCCTTCAGTGGCAGCAGTTGTGCCCCAGTTGTACACTTCACAGCTAGATTTGCATCAAGCACATTCAAAAATACGCCATAATTAACCGTCCCCAGGATGACACCGGGGTAGGTAGCAAAGTCTTTCCTGATCCCAGCTCTGTTCATCTTGGCTTCTTTTAAAAACAATGTAAGCAAGGGTTACTCCAAGTGGAGTCTCCCTTTTTTCAAAAAATTGGGCCCCACACACACCCACCCATTCAGTGGCAGCAGTTGTGCCCCAGTTGTACACTTCACAGCTAGATTTGCATCAAGCACATTCAAAAATTTGCCATTAACTAACCGTCCCCAGTATGACACAAAGGTAGGTAGCAAAGTCTTTCCTAATCCCAGCTCTGTTCATCTTGGCTTCTTTTAAAAACAATGTAAGCAAGGGTTACTCCAAGCGGAGTCTTCTTTTTTTCCAAAAATTGGGCCCCACACACACCCACCCCTTCAGTGGCAGCAGTTGTGCCCCAGTTGTACACTTCACAGCTAGATTTGCATCAAGCACATTCAAAAATACGCCATAATTAACCGTCCCCAGGATGACACCACGGTAGGTAGCAAATAGAGTTGAGCGCGGTTCGCGGTTCGAGGTTCTCCAGTTCTAGGCTTGAGTGATTTTGGGGCCTGTTCTAGATCGAACTAGAACTCGAGCTTTTTGCAAAAGCTCGATAGTTCTAGAAACGTTCGAGAACGGTTCTAGCAGCAAAAAACAGCTAATTCCTAGCTGGCTTTCCGCTGTAATAGTGTAAGTCACTCTGTGACTCACACTATTATGACATTTCAGTGTATAGTGTGCGTGAACAGCGCCTTCAGATCACTGCTGTTTGTATAATGGCGATCGCCATTTTTTTTTTTTTTTCCTTGTCTTCTTTCCCTAAGCGCGCGCGTCTTGTGGGGCGGGCCAGCATGTCAGCCAATCCCAGACACACACAGCTAAGTGGACTTTTAGCCAGAGAAGCAACGGCATGTGTGATAGGATGTCCATGTCACATGTCCCTGCATTATAAAAACGAGTATCTGCCCGTCGGGACGCCATTATCTCTTCTGCGTCCTTGGTGTCAGACATCACTGGCGCAGCTCCGTCCTTTGTCCTATCGCTGATACTGGATACGCTGGACAGCATAGGGATAGCACTATCTATCAGTCCTTTTAAGGGCTCGTACCAGCAGGGTCAGAGCCATAGGTGACAGGTCCTGAAAACAGAGACAGCGTCTGTGTAGCTAAGGTCAGGGATTTCGTCGCTTCATTTCCCCATTAGGAGGGAATAGAAAGGCAGGCTTCCATTCCTCTACCCAGAGCCCCACAATCCTGGCACTGTACCCTCCTGTCCTCTGCACACTCCAACTCATTATAACTAAGCCATTATACTAGCAAACAGTCAGTGTACCTAGTGGCATCCTAAACGTGGCTATTGGACTTTTGTCTAGTCACACTAGTGCAAAGATATTTGCAGCACGTCTGCCTGCATTGCACACTCAAACTCTTTTTAACTAAGCCATTATACTAGCAAACAGTCAGTGTACCTAGTGGCATCCTAAACGTGGCTATTGTACTTTTGTCTAGTCCCACTAGTGCAAAGATATTTGCAGCACGTCTGCCTGCATTGCACACTCAAACTCTTTTTAACTAAGCCATTATACTAGCAAACAGTCAGTGTACCTAGTGGCATCCTAAACGTGGCTATTGGACTTTTGTGTAGTCACACGAGTGGAAAGATATTTGCAGCACGTCTGCCTGCATTGCACACTCAAACTCTTTTTAACTAAACCATTATACTAGCAAACAGTCAGTGTACCTAGTGGCATCCTAAACGTGGCTATTGTACTTTTGTCTAGTCACACTAGTGCAAAGATATTTGCAGCACATCTGCCTGCATTGCACACTCAAACTCTTTTTAACTAAGCCATTATACTAGCAAACAGTCAGTGTACCTAGTGGCATACTAAACGTGGCTATTGGACTTTTGTGTAGTCACACTAGTGGAAAGATATTTGCAGCACGTCTGCCTGCATTGCACACTCAAACTCTTTTTATCTAAGCCATTATACTAGCAAACAGTCAGTGTACCTAGTGGCATCCTAAACGTGGCTATTGTACTTTTGTCTAGTCACACTAGTGCAAAGATATTTGCAGCACGTCTGCCTGCATTGCACACTCAAACTCTTTTTAACTAAGCCATTATACTAGCAAACAGTCAGTGTACCTAGTGGCATCCTAAACGTGGCTATTGTACTTTTGTCTAGTCACACTAGTGCAAAGATATTTGCAGCACGTCTGCCTGCATTGCACACTCAAACTCTTTTTAACTAAGCCATTATACTAGCAAACAGTCAGTGTACCTAGTGGCATACTAAACGTGGCTATTGGACTTTTGTGTAGTCACACGAGTGGAAAGATATTTGCAGCACGTCTGCCTGCATTGCATACTCAAACAATTTTTAACTAAGCCATTATACTACCAAACAGTCAGTGTACCTAGTGGCATCCTAAACGTGGCTATTGTACTTTTGTCTAGTCACACTAGTGCAAAGATATTTGCAGCACGTCTGCCTGCATTGCACACTCAAACTCTTTTTAACTAAGCCATTATACTAGCAAACAGTCAGTGTACCTAGTGGCATCCTAAACGTGGCTATTGTACTTTTGTCTAGTCACACTAGTGCAAAGATATTTGCAGCACGTCTGCCTGCATTGCACACTCAAACTCTTTTTAACTAAGCCATTATACTAGCAAACAGTCAGTGTACCTAGTGGCATCCTAAACGTGGCTATTGTACTTTTGTGTAGTCACACTAGTGGAAAGATATTTGCCGCACGTCTGCCTGCATTGCACACTCAAACTCTTTTTAACTAAGCCATTATACTAGCAAACAGTCAGTGTACCTAGTGGCATCCTAAACGTGGCTATTGTACTTTTGTCTAGTCACACTAGTGCAAAGATATTTGCAGCACGTCTGCCTGCATTGCACACTCAAACTCTTTTTAACTAAGCCATTATACTAGCAAACAGTCAGTGTACCTAGTGGCATCCTAAACGTGGCTATTGTACTTTTGTCTAGTCACACTAGTGGAAAGATATTTGCAGCACGTCTGCCTGCATTGCACACTCAAACTCTTTTTAACTAAGCCATTATATTAGCAAACAGTCAGTGTACCTAGTGGCATCCTAAACGTGGCTATTGTACTTTTGTCTAGTCACACTAGTGCAAAGATATTTGCAGCACGTCTGCCTGCATTGCACACTCAAACTCTTTTTAACTAAGCCATTATACTAGCAAACAGTCAGTGTACCTAGTGGCATCCTAAACGTGGCTATTGTACTTTTGTCTAGTCACACTAGTGCAAAGATATTTGCAGCACGTCTGCCTGCATTGCACACTCAAACTCTTTTTAACTAAGCCATTATACTAGCAAACAGTCAGTGTACCTAGTGGCATCCTAAACGTGGCTATTGGACTTTTGTGTAGTCTCACTAGTGGAAAGATATTTGCAGCACGTCTGCCTGCATTGCACACTCAAACTCTTTTTAACTAAGCCATTATACTAGCAAACATTCAGTGTACCTAGTGGCATACTAAACGTGGCTATTGTACTTTTGTCTAGTCACACTAGTGCAAAGATATTTGCAGCACGTCTGCCTGCATTGCACACTCAAACTCTTTTTAACTAAGCCATTATACTAGCAAACAGTCAGTGTACCTAGTGGCATCCTAAACGTGGCTATTGTACTTTTGTCTAGTCACACTAGTGCAAAGATATTTGCAGCACGTCTGCCTGCATTGCACACTCAAACTCTTTTTAACTAAGCCATTATACTAGCAAACAGTCAGTGTACCTAGTGGCATCCTAAACGTGGCTATTGTACTTTTGTCTAGTCACACTAGTGCAAAGATATTTGCAGCACGTCTGCCTGCATTGCACACTCAAACTCTTTTTAACTAAGCCATTATACTAGCAAACAGTCAGTGTACCTAGTGGCATCCTAAACGTGGCTATTGTACTTTTGTGTAGTCACACTAGTGGAAATATATTTGCAGCACGTCTGCCTGCATTGCACACTTAAACTCTTTTTAACTAAGCCATTATACTAGCAAACAGTCAGTGTACCTAGTGGCATCCTAAACGTGGCTATTGGACTTTTGTGTAGTCACACTAGTGGAAAGATATTTGCAGCACGGCTGCCTGCATTGCACACTCAAACTCTTTTTAGCTAAGCCATTATACTAGCAAACAGTGTACCTAGTGGCATCCTAAACGTGGCTATTGTACCTTTGTCTAGTCACACTAGTGCAAAGATATTTGCAGCACGTATGCCTGCATTGCACACTCAAACTCTTTTTAACTAAGCCATTATACTAGCAAACAGTCAGTGTACCTAGTGGCATCCTAAACGTGGCTATTGGACTTTTGTGTAGTCACACTAGTGGAAAGATATTTGCAGCACGTCTGCCTGCATTGCACACTCAAACTCTTTTTAACTAAGCCATTATACTAGCAAACATTCAGTGTACCTAGTGGCATCCTAAACATGGCTATTGTACTTTTGTCTAGTCACACTAGTGCAAAGATATTTGCAGCACGTCTGCCTGCATTGCACACTCAAACTCTTTTTAACTAAGCCATTATACTAGCAAACAGTCAGTGTACCTAGTGGCATCCTAAACGTGGCTATTGTACTTTTGTGTAGTCACACTAGTGGAAATATATTTGCAGCACGTCTGCCTGCATTGCACACTCAAACTCTTTTTAACTAAGCCATTATACTAGCAAACAGTCAGTGTACCTAGTGGCATCCTAAAAGTGGCTATTGGACTTTTGTGTAGTCACACTAGTGGAAAGATATTTGCAGCACGTCTGCCTGCATTGCACACTCAAACTCTTTTTAACTAAGCCATTATACTAGCAAACAGTCAGTGTACCTAGTTGCATCCTAAACGTGGCTATTGTACCTTTGTCTAGTCACACTAGTGCAAAGATATTTGCAGCACGTATGCCTGCATTGCACACTCAAACTCTTTTTAACTAAGCCATTATAC
Organism: Anomaloglossus baeobatrachus; assembly: GCF_048569485.1. NCBI lineage: Eukaryota > Metazoa > Chordata > Amphibia > Anura > Aromobatidae > Anomaloglossus > Anomaloglossus baeobatrachus. Next base: position 586,256,408 of record NC_134356.1, read on the forward strand.
TAGCAAACAGTCAGTGTACCTAGTGGCATCCTAAACGTGGCTATTGTACTTTTGTGTAGTCACACTAGTGCAAAGATATTTGCAGCACGTCTGACTGCATTGCACACTCAAACTCATTTTTACTAATACATTATAATACCAAAAATTGAGTAAACTTAGTGGCATACAAGAAGTGGCTGTTGTACTCCATTAATGCCCCACTGGTGCAAATCTATGTGCAGCACCTCTGCATGACACCCTCCTGCTCTGTTTTTAATAAGCTATAATGATAGCAAAAAATACTGCCATTTAGTGGCATCATAGAACTGGCTGTTGTATTCCATTAGTGCCCCACTGGTGCCAAGCTATTTCTAGCACCTCTGCATGACACCCTCCTGCTTTGTTTTTAATAAGCTATAATTATATTAAAAAATACTGCCACTTAGTGGTATACAAAAAATGCCTGTAGGACTCCTTTATTGTGCCACTGGTGCCAAGCAATCTCAAGCACCTCTGCATTCTACACTCATGCCCATTTTGCTATGCTAATTTTATAGCAAACTCAGGGAATTCCTTGCTGCATTTGATCATTACGAGGGATAGAAAGTGAAGCTTCTTTTACTGTCCTGGTACCCACAGAACACGGCCACTGTACCCATCTGTCTACTTTTGCCACGCTATTTAATTTGCACAAAGAGCTGACTCTTTTTCTGCCTTCCTAAAATTGTCTGGAATACTAAGTTAGTGTTCCTTTGCTGCCAAGCAAGGTACAACACATGTGCATTCTACACTCCTTTCCATTTCTGGAATGCAATTATTAACTGCAGGTAGTCCAGGCAATCTGTGACGAAGGTGCAGGCGTGGATATAATGTAGCCTGCATCCAATGATGGTTCTCTCGATGTCTGACAGCTCAACAATACCTTCTGTTTCCACTTCCAAAACAAGTGATGACCTGCCAATCACACTCCCTGTTGCGGGTTAAGGAGTGGAAGTTCAGTGTGAAAAACCATGTGTGACTGCTGTCCCCACAGTCACAGAGGATGAAGTGCACGCAGATGCACTTGATGGGGCAGGTGGTGGTTGCACAGGCACGCTAGTCCGCATTGTAGCACAGTGAAATTCACATTGCGACTTATGCTTCATTTTAAGTCGTGTACAGGGTGGGCTCCCCAGTATGCAGCAAAACCAGGCAAAAGGAAAAGGACTCTAGCCAGTTGGGTTGATAAATGATTGTTTAACTTTACCAAAACAAACAATAAGAACCATGCATACAATTAAAATAATTGAACAATCTATTCTGTTGCCTACTACCTGCTAATCCCTCTGCGTAGCAGTAATTGTGTATTTGTGCGTGTGTGTGTGTGTGCGAACACGACTTACCAGTGGCGCATCACAAGAGCTTCCAAGTTATCTACCTAAACATAGACAAAACACATGACCCCCCCTGAATACCCTTGTTAGCTGAAGCCTCACAGATATTGCAGATGATAACAGTGTGAATGCAAACCACACAGCTCTGCAACACAGTCATGGAAATCTTGAAAAGCAACAGTCAATGCAAACATGTGTTGCTGTCCCTCTATGATTTAAACTGTACGTGACAATTTGACAGTGCAGAGGCAGCAAGTCTTATTGTCTATATAGTCGGCCTACCCAGAACAGATATGTGTTTTGCTAATAAAACAAAGTGTTTTGTGCCCGCATTACTGTCTGGGCACAGCCTACCGCACCCGGGTACTGTGATGTCCAGTTGCCAGAAATACAGACTTTACGCTCCTCTCACGGTAAACAGTATAGACAGCACTGTAAGAATGTTGGTCTGTGGCACAGGATGCTGCTCACTGACGTTACAGTGCTCATCATCAAAGTACAACACAACTCCCCTCACAATTGAACAAAGTGTTTCCGCGGTGGCTCCTTGCTGTAACACACACCTTTAGCTTTTCATTCTGTTCATAGACAGCATCTCCAAGTCCACCCCCGAAGAGCAATTTTCTATTGCTATAGTGACCAAAGGCAGATCCAAAAAAACAGCAGCCCCTTGTGTGTAGTCTGCAACAATGCATGCAATGAACGGCAAATAAGCATATTGCGTTGACAGTTGCTAAAGCTGAGCAATACACCTTCACGCTGTCAATTCATATCCATGTGATACTTCATGGAGGAAGTACTCAAAAGTGTGAGTTTTTGCCTTCTACTTACAGATTGTTGACAAATCTTACAGATTCCATGACTTGGGTGATCCTTTGCGATGTCCAAAAATTCACAGGCTAGGAAAGGCTTACAGCCCATGCGACCTGCATAGCCAACACGACATCTGCTCAGAGTCAAAGTTGTGGTCCAGGATTCAGTTGTTGACGTGCTTCCAGTACTTTGTCTCTGGCCAGGAAGACGCAACGTAACCTCGTCGTCAGTAGCATCCTCCTCCACCTCCTCTGCTGACCTCATCGACTGGCTGACTTTGGTTTGACAGTAAGTGTTGTCTCCAACCTCATCAATAACCCTGTGTGTTTTCGTTCCCCTCGTCCTGAGTCCTCCGAGACAACCTCTTCCTGCCCTGACCGAATAGTAAAGTTGTCCTTCCAATCAGGTATCTGTGCTCCTCATCATGTTCCCCATTGTCTCCACCAGGAGGATTTACTATTTGGAAATGAGGGTGTAGATTAGGCTCAGCACCTTCTTCATCGGGGCCTGGATCCCAGTCACAAAGCTTCAGGCTATCTGCGCAGATCATTTCCACTGTCTCATGGAACTCGCTACCTCAACACATTAGATTATCTGCTACACACGCAAGCTTCAAACTGAATCTGAAAACTCATCTGTTCAAAAATGACTATAACCTTCAATGACACCACCACCATACGTACTTGACGCTCAACCTAAACAACTCCTACTGTCTCCTCCCAAAAATCCTTTAGAATGTAATCCCGCAAGGGCAGGGCCCTCTTCCCTCTGTACCAGTCTGTCTATAGTTACTTGTATATGTATTCTGTATGTAACCCCCTTCTCATGTACAGCACCATGGAATCAATGGTGCTCTATAAATCAATAATGATAAAAATAATAATAACTTCCTTGTCTGTACTCATTGCAGCTTTGGAGCAGACCTCTGATTCCCAGGCTATAGTGCGACTGAACAGCTATGCAAACTCAACCATCTCTGTCACCCCATACTCAGCAGGGCTGGTGGAAACTTGAGAGCTGTTAGGAAGCAAGTGCGATTGGATTGACACCACAGAGGAATGGAGTATTTGGGATCTTGAAATTGGGGTGGAGGAGAGGCCACTTTATGGAGCAATTCAGATCCATTGAAGCAGCTGCTCATTTGGCCTCATCTACATTTGTTAGCGATGGTCGTGTCCATGAAAAAAGGGATCATATCAGATTATCCATGGGAAGAAGTACACCTGTTCTTTTGGATGTTATTTGTTGTTACAAAACGGTGACGCCTTAAACGCAAGCAGCCTGCTGCGGTTTCAGTTGCGCCCAGGCATCAGCTGCCATTTAGGCCTGTGCCTCGGGTTGTCCAGCTGGCTGCTTTCTCCTCCACGTGTAAGTGTGGAGAGGCAGCTAGTGCGCATGCGTGTGACGAATTACCCCAGCCGCAGCCTAACTCCAGTGTTTCGCCTAGTGAGTATGCTCAGCCTGACTGTGCCATTCCTGAGGCTAAGTCTTCATTTCGGGCTACAGCGCATGCTCCCACACTTAGTGCGAAAAGCCTCTTTGCACAGGTACTTGCACTCCGTGACGGGTCTAAGTCCTGTGTTGTACATAGACACCATGCTAAAGCTGATAGTCTTTTTTCAGAGACTGTATTTCATGCAACTGACTATGGTCAGGCACTTACTGCATCAGAAACTAGGTCCGGTAATGAAATCTTTGGCCCTGCCCCTGATGTGGGGGGCCCATTTAGACCACAGGGCATCAGGTGTCCTGACGATGTGGCCAGGCCACTCCCAAATGGCTTGCAGAGGCCCGCCCCTATGACTTGTCACCTCATTATTGATGGTCAGACGATGACTGGTGAGGTGTTTGGGTCATGACAGCCATGAGGTCATCATTGAAGTTGCGGTTCCAAATAGGACGCTAGTTATGCCACTCTTGACGTGTCACTCTGCTTTTGTCTCCAGGAGGTGCATTGTGGTCCACCCTGGTTTGGGGCGGACCCAGGTTATAGAAGGTGCTGGAGACAACAAGGAGGTGCGCAGTCTTCTATTATGCTCCGAAAGAGCACACCTCCATGTGTTGAACCCATTGTGGCTTTAGGCCAGAGGTAGGCAGGGATAGGGCGTTGATGCAGGCCGCCACCACAGTTGGTAACGCAGAACGGTTAAGACCAGCTCCTGTCCTACAAGTCCTGCTTGTGCAGCCCAGTGGCATTAACAGGCCTGCTGCTGCTGATGCGCCTGCTGTTCACAGGTGTGGCCCCAATGCACACGGTCAGCGTACTGAATGGCCCTTGTGATGTTAACAGGGAGTTCCTGGGCTGGGTGGGCGTGTGGACCCTGTGACGCTAACAGGGCTCCCAGTCTCAAGTTCCGAGTGGCGTCTAACTTGGTTCAGGCTACTATTAGTTTCATAGCCACACAGCTCTGTATCCTCCACCGAACCTTCCAGTTGCCAACCTCTCCTTTTCCATCTGGGAGCACGGTGGACACTGACTGCTGATGGGGATATATACCTTTATCTTTCTTTTCTTATTAATTTTCGTTATATAGCGGTAACATAGTATATACCACCTTATCCAAATCTGCCAGCCCCACCGTAACAGATGGTGTTTCTTCATCAAATGTTACTTTTGCTTAACCACCAAACCCACGGACCAAAACTTTTTTCCCCTTTCCAACACACCTGTTCCCCTTTTCACCCGCATCTGTCCTTTTTCAACTCATTTTGTATATGACCAAAAGTGCAACTCTGCAGGGACACCGTACTCAATGGCATCTCAGCACAATAGCCACCCCTCGGTCCCTCAGATGTGGACAAGTAAAAGACCATTTCCTCCTATCCATGACAAACCGTTGAGATTCACTCTGTGCAGCACTGTTGTTTAGTGGAAAAGCAGATCGAAGATTGCGTAACACCTTCTGAAGATACTCCTGTACACGTGCGTCCCTTTATATGGCAGGAATTATTTCGCCAAATTTTGTCTTGTACCGGGGATCTAACAGTGTGGCAACCCAGGAGTTAGCATTACTTCGAATTCGTACAATCCGAGGGTCATGTTGTAGGTAGTGCAGCAAGAAGACGCTCATGTGTCTTGTGCATCCAGGAGGACCAAGTCCTTGGTGTGTTGGTGGCAGAGAGGTGAGAATCGTGCCTCCTTCCTCTGCCCTCTCCCCCCAACCTCACACAACCGAAATGTGAGCAAGCTCTCACTCATCTGCTGAATCTTCCATGCCCATCGCAAGTTCGTCCTCCATTTCTTCATGGCTCCTGCACCTTCCTCAACAATTTTTGCTGATACTATGCGCCCTTGTTAATCCCTATCCCCCACCATAACTGCTGCCTAGGTGCCGCTTACCGTATGGACCTTGTAGATCTTATTATCCCTTCTGCATATGACTCCTCCTGTACTTCCTCACCTTCCTCTTGGACCAATACCTGACTCCGAATAATGCTTACAGTGTGCTCCATCATGTAGGTGACCAGAATTGTCACGCTGAGAATGGCATTGCCAGTGCTAAACATCTTCGTCGACATTTGGAAACTGTGTAGAAGGGTGCATAGGTCCTTGATCTGACACCACTCCAGCAGCGTGATCTGCACCACCTCTGGATCAAGTTAGCCCAGGGTATACGTCATACCGTATTTCAGCAGGGCTCTGCGGTGCTGCCACACACGCTGCAACATGTGCAGATTCCAATTCCTGCGTGTCGGAACATCGCATTTCCGGCATTTAACTGCCAGACCCTAAGACTTCCGGAGCGATGAAAGTTGTTGAGCTGCTGGGTGCGAAGGATGAAAGTGACCACATAGCAGCATGCCCGCTGCACAAGGCCATGTAGGCCGGGATGGTATTTTAAAAATTGCTGGAGAATCAGATTCAACACGTGAGCCATACAAGGCCCGTGTGTCACATTGCCCTGACGAAGGGCCGCAGACAGGTTTGCATCATTGCCGCACACGGCTTTTAAGTCACCAACGTAGTCCAGTCAATCAATTTGTACTCTGGTCCCAATGGGAAGACACCACACCCTTTTTTAGGCCCCTTCTGTCTGTAGACCACTGCCAGACAAAGCTATGAATCTCTTGTTACTGTTACCCCCAGTTCAGTTTTATGAGTTTGTGTGCTTGTTACCTGACTACGTTTCCTGCTTGCTGTCTATGTACCTCGTTGGCCGATCCGCATTTCACCTCTGCTTGTTTTCTGATTAAGTCCTGGCCATCCCATTCTGTTCCTCTTCCTCAATTAATGTTTTTGAACCTGCATGACTACTATTCTCTGGAACTGCAGCCTTCCACAGGTATTGATCAACGTGGGCCCTGTGTAATTCCAAATCACTGTATAGGGGTTAAAGGGTTTCAGGGTTCTGGGTGTCCAGCTTGGTGAGTGGCTTGCCTCTAGCCTATCCTTTACAGCCCATCTGAGTGTGTCGATCCAGGCAGGCGTTACACCGTGCCCTCTGCAGAAGGCCATGTAGGCAGGGATAGTGTTTTAAAAATTGCTGGACAACCAGGTTCAACACGTGAGCCATACAAGGCACGTGTGTCACATTGCCCTGAAGAAGGGTCGCAGACTGGTTTGCATCATTGTCGCACCCGACCTTCCCTGACTGCTGGTTGACTGTAGACAACCATTGATGAAACTCGGTCTCACTCTCCAGAGCTAACCGTCCACAATTCCTCAGCGGTGTCTCACATTTCCCCTACATTTCAAAGTAAACATTTGACTGCATGATGGCCTTGAGCTCTGCTGCCAGCATAATAAGGAGGTGTGTGGGATTCCTTGGGGGCAGTTACAAGGAAGGGTGGCCTGACCACACAGGGTTTGGGCCGAGGTGGAGGACCCACACGAGGTTGAGGAGGCAGAAGAAGTGGAGGAACTTGTACATACAGAGGAAGGATTGACACACAAGTCGTGGGGACGGCAGGACTTGTACAGCAAACCCTTCTCCATCTCTCACCATAGTTACCCAGTGCCCAGTCAGCAACATGTAACTCCCCTGTCCATGCTTACTGGTCCAAGTATCTGTGTTGAAATGCACCCTGTCACACACAGAGTTTCTCAAGGAATCGGTGAGGTTGTGTGGGACCTACTGTGGTAGCGCGGGCACGCCTTTCTTGGAGAAGGAGTGACGACTGGCCATCGGCTCTTGGGGCACTGCAATGGGCATAAGGTCTCGAAAATCCTCGGTCTCAAAAGGGTGTAAAGGCAGCCTTTCTGTTGCCAACAAGTTGCAGATGATGAAACTCAACCTCTTAGGCATGTCATGCCCTTCGAAAATCATGTAAAACATAGCGAGGGGACTCCAACCACAGTCTCCCTCGTTTCCACTAATTGGGCCACACACACCCCACTTGACTGGCATCAGTTGACCCCCATTTTCAAGATGAAAAAGATGCTTTGCATGAAGCACTCTCAAAAATACGCGTGCCTTTCCCGTCCCCTGGCTGACCCAGGGGAAGAAAAGTCCTCTGAGAGCCATGACTTGTTCATCTTGGTTCTTTTAGAAACACAGCGAGGGGACTCCAACCACAGTCTCCCTCATTTCCACTAATTGAGCCACACACACCCCACTTGACTGGCATCAGTTGACCCCCATTTTCAAGATAAAAAAGATGCTTTGCATGAAGCACTCTCAAAAATACGCGTGCCTTTGCCGTCCCCTGGCTGACCCAGGGGAAGAAAAGTCCTCTGAGAGCCATGACTTGTTCATCTTGGTTCTTTTAGAAACACAGCGAGGGGACTCCAACCACAGTCTCCCTCGTTTCCACTAATTGGGCCACACACACCCCACTTGACTGGCATCAGTTGACCCCCCTTTTGAAGCACATTCAAAAATACGCCATAATTAACCGTCCCCAGGATGACACCAGGGTAGGTAGCAAAGTCTCTCCTGATCCCAGCTCTGTTCATCTTGGCTTCTTTTAAAAACAATGTAAGCAAGGGTTACTCCAAGCGGAGTCTTCTTTTTTTCCAAAAATTGGGCCCCACACACACCCACCCCTTCAGTGGCAGCAGTTGTGCCCCAGTTGTACACTTCACAGCTAGATTTGCATCAAGCACATTAAAAAATACGCCATAATTAACCGTTCACAGGATGACACCAGGGTAGGTAGCAAAGTCTTTCCTGATCCCAGCTCTGTTCATCTTGGCTTCTTTTAAAAACAATGTAAGCAAGGGTTACTCCAAGCGGAGTCTTACTTTTTTCAAAAAATTGGGCCCCAGACACACCCACCCATTCAGTGGCAGCAGTTGTGCCCCAGTTGTACACTTCACAGCTAGATTTGCATCAAGCACATTCAAAAATACGCCATAATTAACCGTCCCCAGGATGACACCAGGGTAGGTAGCAAAGTCTTTCCTGATCCCAGCTCTGTTCATCTTGGCTTCTTTTAAAAACAATGTAAGCAAGGGTTACTCCAAGCGGAGTCTCCCTTTTTTCAAAAAATTGGGCCCCACACACACCCACCCATTCAGTGGCAGCAGTTGTGCCCCAGTTGTACACTTCACAGCTAGATTTGCATCAAGCACATTCAAAAATACGCCATAATTAACCGTCCCCAGGATGACACCAGGGTAGGTAGCAAAGTCTTTCCTGATCCCAGCTCTGTTCATCTTGGCTTCTTTTAAAAACAATGTAAGCAAGGGTTACTCCAAGCGGAGTCTCCCTTTTTTCAAAAAATTGGGCCCCACACACACCCACCCATTCAGTGGCAGCAGTTGTGCCCCAGTTGTACACTTCACAGCTAGATTTGCATCAAGCTCATTCAAAAATACGCCATAATTAACCGTCCCCAGGATGACACCAGGGTAGGTTGCAAAGTCTTTCCTGATCCCAGCTCTGTTCATCTTGGCTTCTTTTAAAAACAATGTAAGCAAGGGTTACTCCAAGCGGAGTCTTCTTTTTTTCCAAAAATTGGGCCCCACACACACCCACCCCTTCAGTGGCAGCAGTTGTGCCCCAGTTGTACACTTCACAGCTAGATTTGCATCAAGCACATTCAAAAATACGCCATAATTAACCATCCCCAGGATGACACCAGGGTAGGTAGCAAAGTCTTTCCTGATCCAAGCTCTGTTCATCTTGGCTTCTTTTAAAAACAATGTAAGCAAGGGTTACTCCAAGCGGAGTCTTCCTTTTTTTCAAAAAATTGGGCCCCACACACACCCACCCCTTCAGTGGCAGCAGTTGTGCCCTAGTTGCAAACAGGATGTTTTGATTTGCTTCAAGCACATTCCAAATCCACAAGCATTTACTCTCCCCAGGATGACACAGGGGTAGTAAATTCCTTCTGGATCCATGACTTGTTCATTTTGATGAACGTCAGTCTGTCCACATTGTCACTGGACAGACGCGTGCGCTTATCTGTCAGCACACACCCAGCAGCACTGAAGACACGTTCAGAGACAACGCTGGCAGCTGGACACGACAAAATCTCCAAGGCGTAACTGGAGAGCTCTGGCCATTTTTCTAGATTTGAAGCCCAAAAGGAGCAAGGCTCCATTTGCAAAGTCATGGCATCGATGTTCATTTGGAGATACTCCTGTATCATCCTCTCCAGCCGTTGACTATGTGTCAGACTTGTTGTCTCTGGTGGCCTTGCAAAAGAGGGTCTAAAAAAATTCTGAAAAGATTCCATAAAATTGCTGTTACCAGCACCAGATACTCGAACCTCGAACCGCGCTCAACTCTAGTTGTGACTCTCATAACTAGAGTTGAGCGTGGTTCGCGGTTCGAGGTTCTCCAGTTCGCGGCTCGAGTGATTTTGGGGGCTGTTCTAGATCGAACTAGAGCTCGAGCTTTTTTGCTAAAGCTCGATAGTTCTAGACACGTTCGAGAACGGTTCTAGCAGCAAAAAAAACAGCTAATTCCTAGCTGGCTTTCCGCTGTAATAGTGTAAGTCACTCTGTGACTCACACTATTATGAAATTTCAGTGTATAGTGTGCGGGAACAGCGCCTTCAGATCACTGCTGTATGTATAATGGCGATGGCCATTTTTTTTTTTTTTCCTTGTCTTCCTTCCCTAAGCGCGCGCGTGTAGTGGGGCGGGCCAGCATGTCAGCCAATCCCAGACACACACACAGCTAAGTGGACTTTTAGCCAGAGAAGCAATGGCATGTGTGATAGGATGTCCATGTCACATGTCCATGCATTATAAAACCGGACATTTTCCTCCAGCACGCCATTATCTCTTCTGCGTCCTTGGTGTCAGACACCGCTGGCGCAGCTCCTATCGCCGATACTGCTGTATACGCTCCATACACAGCGCTGGACAGCTTAGGGATAGCACTTTCTATCAGTCCTTTTAAGGGCTCGTATTGGCAGGGTCAGAGCCATAGGTGACAGAGTTTAAAACAGAGTTTAACAGCTACACAAGATGACAGCGTCTGTGTAGCTAAGGTCAGGGATTTCCTCGCTGCATTTCTCAATTAGGAGGGATAGAAAAGCAGGCTTCCTTTCCTCTACCCAGAGACCCACAATCCTGCCACTGTACCCTCCTGCCCTTTGCACACTCCAGCTCATTGTTACTAAGCCATTATACTAGCAAACACTGAGTGAACTTAGTGGCATCCTAAACGTGGCTGTTGGACTTCTGTATTGCCCCAGTAGTGCAAAGATATTTGTAGCACGTCTGCCTGCATTGCACACTAAAACTCATTGTTACTAAGCCATTATACTAGCAAACACTGAGTGAACTTAGTGGCATCCTAAACGTGGCTATTGGACTTCTGTATAGTCCCACCAGTGCAAAGATATTTGCAGCACGTCTGCCTGCATTGCACACTCAAACTCATTGTTACTAAGCCATTATACTAGCAAACACTGAGTGAACTTAGTGGCATCCTAAATGTGGCTATTGGACTTCTGTATAGTCCCACTAGTGCAAAGATATTTGCAGCACGTCTGCCTGCATTGCACACTCAAACTCATTGTTACTAAGCCATTATACTAGCAAACACTGAGTGAACTTAGTGGCATCCTAAACGTGGCTATTAGACTTCTGTATAGTCCCACTAGTGCAAAGATATTTGCAGCACGTCTGCCTGCATTGCACACTCCAACTCATTGTTACTAAGCAATTATACTAGCAAACACTGAGTGAACTTAGTGGCATCCTAAACGTGGCGATTGGACTTCTGTATAGTCCCACTAGTGCAAAGATATTTGCAGCACGTCTGCCTGAATTGCACACTCCAACTCATTGTTACTAAGCCATTATACTAGCAAACACTGAGTGAACTTAGTGGCATCCTAAACGTGGCTATTGGACTTCTGTATAGTCCCACTAGTGCAAAGATATTTGCAGCACGTCTGCCTGCATTGCACACTCAAACTCATTGTTACTAAGCCATTATACTAGCAAAGACTGAGTGAACTTAGTGGCATCCTAAACGTAGCTATTGGACTTCTGTATAGTCCCACTAGTGCAAAGATATTTGCAGTACGTCTGCCTGCATTGCACACTCAAACTCATTGTTACTAAGCCATTATACTAGCAATCACTGAGTGAACTTAGTGGCATCCTAAACAAGGCTATTAGACATCTGTATAGTCCCACTTGTGCAAAGATATTTGCAGCACATCTAAATGAATTGCACACTGCAACTCATTGTTACTAAGCCATTATACTAGCAAACACTGAGTGAACTTAGTGGCATCCTAAACGTGGCGATTGGACTTCTGTATAGTCCCACTAGTGCAAAGATATTTGCAGCACGTCTGCCTGAATTGCACACTCCAACTCATTGTTACTAAGCCATTATACTAGCAAACACTGAGTGAACTTAGTGGCATCCTAAACGTGGCTATTGGACTTCTGTATAGTCCCACTAGTGCAAAGATATTTGCAGCACGTCTGCCTGCATTGCACACTCCAACTAATTGTTACTAAGCCATTATACTAGCAAACACTGAGTGAACTTAGTGGCATCCTAAACGTGGCTATTGGACTTCTGTATAGTCCCACTAGTGCAAAGATATTTGCAGCACGTCTGCCTGCATTGCACACTCAAACTCATTGTTACTAAGCCATTATACTAGCAAACACTGAGTGAACTTAGTGGCATCCTAAACGTGGCTATTGGACTTCCGTATAGTCCCACTAGTGCAAAGATATTTGCAGCACGTCTGCCTGCATTGCACACTCCAACTCATTGTTACTAAGCAATTATACTAGCAAACACTGAGTGAACTTAGTGGCATCCTAAACGTGGCGATTGGACTTCTGTATAGTCCCACTAGTGCAAAGATATTTGCAGCACGTCTGCCTGAATTGCACACTCCAACTCATTGTTACTAAGCCATTATACTAGCAAACACTGAGTGAACTTAGTGGCATCCTAAACGTGGCTATTGGACTTCTGTATAGTCCCACTAGTGCAAAGATATTTGCAGCACGTCTGCCTGCATTGCACACTCCAACTAATTGTTACTAAGCCATTATACTAGCAAACACTGAGTGAACTTAGTGGCATCCTAAACGTGGCTATTGGACTTCTGTATAGTCCCATTAGTGCAAAGATATTTGCAGCACGTCTGCCTGCATTGCACACTCCAACTAATTGTTACTAAGCCATTATACTAGCAAACACTGAGTGAACTTAGTGGCATCCTAAACGTGGCTATTGGACTTCTGTATAGTCCCATTAGTGCAAAGATATTTGCAGCACGTCTGCCTGCATTGCACACTCAAACTCATTGTTACTAAGCCATTATACTAGCAAACACTGAGTGAACTTAGTGGCATCCTAAACGTGGCTATTGGACTTCTGTATAGTCCCACTAGTGCAAAGATATTTGCAGCACGTCTGCCTGCATTGCACACTCAAACTCATTGTTACTAAGCCATTATACTAGCAATTTATGCTGCCAGTTTAAGGGCCGTAGTTGCATTGTCAGGGATAATTATTCTTTATTTTTCTGCTGTTAATAAAGCTAGACCACCGCTGCAATCTACACCACCTCTCAATTTTTACTACCACATTTTAAGTGCACAAGCTTGTCGCAATCAACATGAGTGGCAAAATGACAGATGATGGTGGAAAGGGGAAGAGGCGTGTTGGAAAAGGAAAAAAAGGGTTTGTCCATGGGGAAGGTGGCAAAGCTCCATTAACATCTGCTGAAGATAGACCATCTACCAGCAAAAGTAAGATGTCTACTACTTACCGTGGAAAATCCGATGTGCTCCCTTTTTTACGGACACGAACAACAGGAACAAAGGTAGATGATGGCCAAAAAAGGAAAATGCTTGAATGGATCTCAAGTGGTCCAACAAGTGCCCTCTCAGCCACTTCATCTACCGCATCCAAAAAACACCAGTCCTCTGAGTTGTCATCCCAATCAAACTTGCTTTCTCCCAGCTCTGAAGTCTCCATCAGCCCTGCACAGTATGGTGGAAGTGAGATGGCTGAGTCTGCAGAGCTGTTCAGTCACACTATAGCCTGGGAATCAGAGGTCTGCTCCCAAGCTACAGTGAGTACAGACCAGGAAATGGTCTGCAGTGATGCCCAGAACCTTTGTGACTCTGATTCAGGCCGTGAGGACCAAGTTTCTGAGCATAATGTTGACCCTTTGTCACAAACTGTAACACTTGTGGTTATAGACAATGAGGAACATACTGATGACGATGAGACGCAGATACCAGATTGGGATGACAACTTAAATATTCGGTCAGGGCAAGAAGAGGCTTGGTCTGAGGGTGAGGGGAGTGCAAACACAACAATTGATGAGGAAGTTCTAGATATCACCTACTGTCAACCCACAGTCAGGCACTCGAGGAGGTCAACAGAGGTGGTGGAGGAGGATGCAACCGACGACGAAGTTACCTTGCGCCTTCCTGGACAGAGTCGGAGCACTGGTAGCACGTCTACAACTGCATCATCAGCCACCACTCTGCCTCTGAGCACTAGTCAGGGGGGCTCAGCAGGTCGCATGCCTTCTAAGCCTTGCCTAGCCTGGTCCTTTTTTGACATAGAAAAAGATCGCCCAAATTATGTGATTTGTAAAATTTGTCGTGATTCTTTTAGTAGAGGTCAAAACCTCAGCAGTTTGAAAACTTCTTCCATGAATCGTCACATGAATAAATATCATAGGTCCCAGTGGGAAGCTCACCGTGCTGCAATGCGGCCTAGCGGAGCGAACCATCCACGGCCTGCCCCTTCCAGTGCATCCGCGCGCTCTTCATCTTCTAGGTCTGTGGGGACAGCTGTCACACCTGGTTTTCCACGCACAACTTCCATCACTGTAACCGCAACAGGCAGTTTGCTTGGTAGGTCGTCAGTTGGTTTGAAAGTGGAAACAAGTGCGTGTGTACAGCTCTCTCAGACATCCATAGCACCAACGTTGGATGAAGGCAACATCATGTCTCCGACTGCACTTTCCTCACAAACCTGCATTTTTCCAGGGACACCCTACTCAACACCGTCTACACACAGCAGCCAGATCTCTGTCCCTCAGATGTGGACAAATAAAAGACCATTTCCTGCGACCCATGACAAAGCTAAGAGGTTGACTTTATCCCTCTGTAAGCTCTTGGCTACCGAAATGCTGCCTTTCCACCTGGTGGACACACAGGATTTTAGAGACCTTATGTCTGTCCCTGTGCCCCAGTACCAGATGCCCAGTCGCCACTACTTCTCTAAGAAAGGTGTTCCCGCGCTACACCAGCATGTCGCACACAACATCACCGCTTCCTTGAGAAACTCTGTGTGTGAATGGGTGCATTTTACCACCGATACTTGGACCAGTAAGCATGGACAGGGACGTTACATGTCGCTGACTGGGCACTGGGTAACTATGGTGATAGATGGTGAAGGGTCTGCTGCACAAGTCTTGCCGTCCCCACGACTATTGTGTCAATCCTCTGTCTGTACAAGTTCCGCCACTGCTTCTGCCTCCTCCACCTCATCTGTGTCCTCCACCTCCGCCCCAAGCCTGCCTGGTCATGCCACAAGCGTTCTCACTGTGCAGAAGGAATCACGCACCCCTCATTACTATGCTGGCAGCAGAGCGCAACGTCATCAGGCGGTCTTTAGCTTGACATGTCTTGGGAATAAGAGTTACACAGCTGAGGAGTTGTGGTCAGCTCTGCGGTCCGAGTTTAATAAATGGTTGTCTCCACTCAACCTGCAGCCTGGTAAGGCCGTGTGCGACAATGCTGCAAACCTGGGTGCGGCCCTTCGCCTGGGCAAGGTGACACACGTACCTTGTATGGCTCACGTGTTTAACCTTGTTGTCCAGCAATTTTTAACACACTATCCCGGCCTAGATGGCCTTCTGACCAGGGCACGAAAACTGTCTGCTCACTTCCGCCGTTCCAGCGCCGCAGCTGAGCGACTTGCATCGCTCCAGAAGTCTTTCGGCCTGCCGGTTCATCGCCTGAAATGCGATGTGCCGACACGCTGGAATTCGACTCTCCACATGTTACAGCGACTGTGGCAGCACCGCCGAGCCCTGGTGCAATACGTCATGATGTATAGTCTGGGCCAACGAGATGCAGAGGTGGGGCAGATCACCCTGTTGGAGTGGTCTCAGATCAAGGACCTATGCACCCTTCTGCACAGTTTCGACATGGCGACGAATATGTTTAGCGCTGACAATGCCATTATCAGCATGACAATTCCAGTCATTTACATGCTGGAGCACACGCTAAACACTATTCGGAGTCAGGGGGTGGGACAACAGGATGGGGATGAACTACAGGAGGATTCATATGCGCAAGACATAACAACATCTCCAAGGTCCAGACGGTCATCATCACCAACGCGGCAGGCATGGGACCATGGGGGACAGGGATCAACAAGTGCGCATGGTAGCAGGCGAAATGTTGAGGAAGGTGCAGGAGAACATGAAGAAATGGAGGACGAACTGTCCATGGACATGGAAGACTCAGCGGATGAGGGAGACCTTGGTCAAATTTCAGTTAAAAGAGGTTGGGGGGAGATGTCAGAGGAAGAAAGAACGGTTAGCACCTCTATGCCACAAACACAGCGTGGACTTGGTCCGCATGGCTGCGCAAGACACATGAGTGCTTTCTTGCTGCACTACCTCCAACATGACCCTCGTATTGTCAAAATTAGAAGTGATGATGACTACTGGCTTGCCACACTATTAGATCCCCGGTACAAGTCCAAATTTTGTGACATAATTCCAGCAATAGAAAGGGACGCACGTATGCAGGAGTATCAGCAGAAGCTGTTACTCGATCTTAGCTCGGCTTTTCCACCAAACAACCGTGCAGGTGCAGGTAGTGAATCTCCCAATTGTAACTTGACAAACATGGGACGGTCTCGTCATCTTCAACAGTCTACCCGTACCAGTAGGACTGTATCTGGTGCTGGTAACAGCAATTTTATGGAATCTTTTCATAATTTTTTTAGACCCTCCTTTGCAAGGCCAACAGAGACAACAAGTCTAACACATAGTCAACGGCTGGAGAGGATGATACATCGATGCCATGACTTTGCAAATGGAGCCTTGCTCATTTTGGGCTTCAAATCTTGAAAAATGGCCAGAGCTCTCCACTTACGCCTAGGAGATTTTGTCGTGTCCAGCTGCCAGCGTTGTCTCTGAACATGTCTTCAGTGCTGCTGGGTGTGTGCTGACAGATAAGCGCACGCGTATGTCCAGTGACAATGTGGACAGACTGACGTTCATCAAAATGAACAAGTCATGGATCCACAAGGAATTTACTACCCCTGTGTCATCCTGGGGAGAGTAAATGCTTGTGGATTTGGAATGTGCTTGATGCAAATCAAAACATCCTGTTTGCAACTAGGGCACAAGTGCTGCCACTGATGGGGTGTCTGTGTGGCCCAATTTTTTGAAAAAAGGGAGACTTCGCTTGGAGTAACCCTTGCTTACATTGTTTTTAAAAGGAGCCAAGATGAACAAGTCATGGTTCAGCAAAGACTTTGCTACCTACCCCGGTGTCATCCTGGGGACGGTTAAGAATGGCGTATTTTTGAATGTGCTTGATACAAATCTAGCTGTGAAGTGTACAACTAGGGCACAAGTGCTGCCACTGAATGGGTGGGTGTGTGTGGGGCACAATTTTTGGAAAAAAAAAGGGAGACTCCGCTTGGAGTAACCCTTGCTTGCTGTGTTTTTTAAAAATGATCCAAGATGAACAGAGCTGGGATCAGGAAAGACTTTGCTACCTACCCCAGTGTCATCCTGGGGACAGTTAATTATGGCGTATTTTTGAATGTGCTTAATGCAAATCAAAACATCCTGTTGTCAACTAGGGCACAAGTGCTGCCACTGATGGGGTGTCTGTGTGGCCCAATTTTTTGAAAAAAGGGAGACTCCGCTTTGAGTAACCCTTGCTTACATTGTTTTTAAAAGGAGCCAAGATGATCAAGTCATGGTTCAGCAAAGACTTTGCTACCTACCCCAGTGTCATCCTGGGGACAGTTAGGAATGGCGTATTTTTGAATGTGCTTGATGCAAATCTAGCTGTGAAGTGTACAACTAGGGCACAAGTGCTGCCACTAAATGGGTGGGTGTGTGTGGGGCCCAATTTATGGAAAAAAGGGAGACTACGCTTGGAGTCACCTTGCAGTGTTTTACATGATTTTAGAAGGGCGTGCCATGCCTATATCTGTGTCTCGTCCT
Source organism: Anomaloglossus baeobatrachus (assembly GCF_048569485.1). Taxonomy (NCBI): domain Eukaryota; kingdom Metazoa; phylum Chordata; class Amphibia; order Anura; family Aromobatidae; genus Anomaloglossus; species Anomaloglossus baeobatrachus. Next base: position 586,274,173 of record NC_134356.1, read on the forward strand.
CCTCATTACGCACTTTTGTTTTCGCATGAGAATTTGTTCTTGTCACTTTCCCATGTGATTGTGTTGTGTTGTGAGTTGTTTGTCACCTTTTGGACACCTTTGAGGGTGTTTTCTAGGTGTTTTTATGTGTTTGTGAATGGCTGCCATTGCTTTCTATGCGGTTCGAGTTCGGTTCGTCGAACGTTCGACAAACCGAGCTCAAACGGGACCTCCGTTCGGCGGTCCGACCTCGACCGGTTCGCTCATCTCTACTCATAACTTCTCAAGATAAGTCTTGCAGCCTAAACTAACTTTCCTTGTTTTTCTCGGTAAGACCCTATTTGCGCTCCTTATCTTTCCAGTTGTTAATCCCCCATGTAGTGTCTGTGTGTAAAGGGTGCTTTACACACTGCGACATCGCTAACGATATATCGTCGGGGTCACATCGTTAGTGACACACATCCGGCGTCGTTAGCGGCATCGCAGCGTGTGACACCAAGGAACGACGATCAACGATTGCAAAAACATCAAAAATCGTTGATCGTTGACACGTCGCTCCTTTTCATAATATCGTTGGTGGTGCATGCCGCAGGTTGTTCCTCGTTTCTGCGGCAGCACACATCGCTATGTGTGACACCGCAGAAACGACGAACATCTCCTTACCTGCGTCCACCGGCAATGCGGAAGGAAGGGGGTGGGCGGCATGTTCCGGCCGCTCATCTCCGCCCCTCCTCTGCTATTGGATGGCTGCCGTGTGACATCGCTGTGACGCCGCTCAAATCGCCCCCTTAGCAAGGAGGCGGATCGCCGGCCACAGCGACGTCGCAGGGAAGGTAAGTCTGTGTGTCGGGTGTAAGCGATGTTGTGCGCCACGGGCAGCGATTTGCCTGTGACGCACAACCGACGGGGGAGGTACGCATGCTAGCGATATCGGTAACGATATCGCAGCATTTAAAGTGGGCTTTAGCCATGCAACATACAATTTCAAACCTAAAGCAGTATTCCAGCCAATCAATTAATGTAAATACGTGAATTTATTTGCCCTTTCTGTATTTCTTATTTCTTCTAAAAATGTCACTTAATCAGAAAAACTTGGACACTCATTCCATTATGGTTTTTTTGTCATGTTACTATAATTTTGGAGATGTAAAAATGGTTTCTTCAGCTCACCTGCTGCCCGGACTGCTCAGCCTTGCGGGTGCCTGGAATCCTTCGGTCTATCCCGACCGTTAACAGGGAACGTAGGAAGGAAAAAGAGGGCGATCCGGCACAAATCCTCCTTATGTTAAAATATTCAAATTCAAGTCTTTATTTGGACATCGTTAAAAAACATTGTGAAGACCAAAAACCACTTAGATGGTACAGATAAGGGTCATGATGGCCATCATGACCCTTATCTGTACCATCTAAGTGGTTTTTGGTCTTCACAATGTTTTTTAACGATGTCCAAATAAAGACTTGAATGTTTTAACATAAGGAGGATTTGTGCCGGATCGCCCTCTTTTTCCTTCCTACGTTACTATAATTTTGGGCCATTGATTCTGACTGTTCACGCTCACTAAGAGCTATTCCAAAAAAAAATTAAAATCTGACCCATAAATAAAGGCTTGAAAATACTTTGGTTGTTCCCATTAAATCTGTGAAATTGTAACATCATATTTCAGAGCTGATACAAACTGAGATATGCAGCTTTCAATTCTAATTATAAGATCATTGCTAAAATGAGTGTCATGTAAAAATAATGTATATAGAATATATTTTCCTTCTCAGAAGCTGTATTTCATCATTGCCAGATTTAACGTACTCCTTCAGGGTTTCTTAATAGTGGAGTGGGGACACTAAAGAAAGGTCCCTGATACTTACCTGCCTCTGTCGTCATGTGATTGGCGCCGCCCCGGTCAGTCTCTAGCAGTTTCTGACTTCCTAGATCACTCCAATGTTTACTGAGTGATCCAGAAATCACAACTTAATGTAAGTCTATAAGAGCCAGAACAAGGGTCTCATAGACTTTCATTGAAAGCTTGTGATCATTATCTCTGATCTCCGGTCAGTCAAACGTTGTGGTCTCAAGATGGTAGCATGGGGCCAAAGTGATGGCTCAAAGAGCTGAAGACAGCGGTAGTGAGTATAAAGGGTGCTTTACACGCTGTTACATCGCTAACGATATATCGTCGGGGTCACGTCGTTAGTGACGCACATCCGGCGCTGTTAGCGACATCACAGCGGGTGACACCAAGGAGTGATGATCAACAATCGCAAAAACGTCCAAAATTGTTGATCGTTGACACGTCGCTCCTTTTAAAAATGTCATTGCTGCTGCAGGTACGATGTTGTTCGTAGTTCCTATGGCACCACACATCGCTATGTGTGACAACGCAGGAACGACGAACATCTCCTTACCTGCGTCCACCGGCAATGCGGAAGGAAGGAGGTGGGAGGGATGTTACATCCCGCTCATCTCCGCCCCTCTGCTTCTATTGGACGGCTGCCGTGTGACATCGCTGTGACGCTGCACGAACCGCCCCCTTAGAAAGGAGGCAGTTTACCAGCCAGAGCGACGTCGCAGGGAAGGTAAGTCCGTGTGACGAGTGTTAGCGATGTTGTGGGCCACGGGCAGCAATTTGCCCGTGTCGCACAACCGACGGAGGCGGGTACGCTCGCTAGCGATATCGATACCGATATCACAGCGTGTAGAGTACTCTTAAGACTAGGCTCATGGACTAATCATAAGCGAGTTTCGAAATACTCGGATTCTCTATACTTGTAATGACTACTGTCTAATACTCGCGAATGCATTCCGAATAGTGTGTGCAATGCAAGTCAATGGAGAATAGTCACAATGTAACAAGTAACCTGAATGTTGTACTATTCGCTACTTACACGAATAGTGCGGCATTCGGGTCACTCATTACATTGCGAGTATTCCCCATTGACTTGCATTGCACACACTATTCAGAACGAATACACGAGTATTAGACAGTACTCGTTACGAGTATTGCGAATCCGAGTATTTCGAAACTCCCTCATCATTATCATGGACCTTATGTTTTATTTTACATAGTGTACAGTTTGCTGCCAAGGAGAACAACCACCAGAGTCTGGCCAAGTATGTGCAGTAGCTACATCCCAAGCTGAGGAGCTAATTCACGAAATACAAATCAGCTCTCTCCATTAATTTCTCTACAGAAGATTACCTGCCCTCTCACTCTCAGCTCCTGATTGGGCTACTGTTATCATTCCTGTAAAATTATCAATCCCCAGCTCTCATCCTCGGCATTTACCAGAGGCGGTTCTGCTAATTATATTGCTCACTTGAGCCCTGCAGTTATTCAAAGGCACTGTTATGTATTTATACAGATATAGTGATAACAGTGTAGACTTCGGAACAAGCTCTAAAACTCTAGTAATGAGTTAAAGCAGCAGAATGAAGCTACTTGAGCAAAACTGTCACATTAAGGTGAGTATCCCCCCCGCCCCACCCCAGTATCAATGAAAGGGAAGAGACCGGAGAGCAGCGTGCTGCTGAAAGCACAAGTTAAGAATAATCCGTCAAGGAAGAAACTTTGCATAATATGCTTAACTGGTTAATTGTCCATGGCAAGGAAGAGTTAAAACCTTAAAATCATTAGTGAGAATTATTGTAGATCAAGACATAAAAAAGTGTGACTTCTATTTTCTGATTTTTTTAAAAAAAAAATGTTATTTACATAAATGTGTTTGTTAACTCTGCCAAGAAATACCAGGCCTGTCTTCCTATGTGACATGTTTTAATTCAAGCACAGTATATTCAGCATTTATAAACAGATTCAAGAATTCAGTTTGACCTAATGTTTTGGCTTAAATACCCGTAAAATGCAATATGCACAGGTGTTTCCGACAAACCTTTAGAACTTGAATGAGTAATGTTCCTCCTGCACCAAATGTGCCGGGAATCTATTTTATTCAGTCACTCACTATCTATTTCTCGTTTGCTTGAACCCATTTCTCTGTAAAGGTGATACTAAACTTATGAAAATGTTTTGAACTTTGTAATCATCAATGTGGAACATTTCAAGGACTTATCAGAATGGTGTTAGGATACATTCACACTAGGTATTTCTATCATCTCAGTTAATGTGTTCCATGTTAATGACACCCAAGGGCAGTGGGCTGTTAGGAGCAATTTGTCATATATTCTTGACAGGCATTTGGATGGAACCAAGCACAGTTTTGCTGCTGATCTGTAAGGATTTGTGACAAAAATTAATGACTTTGTGTCTTTTGAAATCATCTGTACCTGTAAAAAAACAGGATCACCGACCATTGGGGCAGAAAGACCTGGAAACATAATATATCTGAAGGAACACCTATACATATAATGTATTATTGTATAATTTACTAATAGGCACACTAGGCTTGTGCCCATTGGTGGACACAGACAGGAAAGGTCCCTGTACAAGACCAATACACGGGCCTTTTGCAGCCCAAAAGCTCATCAAAATGCACAGTTGCACCAGCTTTAGAAGTAGCAATGGGCCTCCTTAGGCTACGAAAACACATCCGACTTTTCTGCCATTTGTCGGATCCGGCGCGCTCCCGTACAATCTATACAGTACAGTGGCTGCGCTACAACTTCCTGGTCACATGCTCCGATCACATGACAGCACGTGACCGGAGCTTATCGTGCAGCCACTGTACTGTATAGACTGTACGGGAGCACGCCGGATCCGACAAACGGCAGAAAAGCCGGATGTGTGTTCGTAGCCTTACCTCATGGGCCCTGTGCAGCCGCACAGGTTACACCAATGATATGTCCGGCCCTGCTTGTGCCAATAGGTTGCTCTGAGTTATGGCATTAGTGAGATTTTATATAAAAAATATATTGTAATTAAGCATAATGGTTTGAGCTTAATTACCCTTCGTGACCTGATTTTAGAAGTTTTTAAAAAATAAAGTCTAAAGGTAAAGCTATTCTCTTTACGGAAACTATCTTCAATGCTGGAGAGTAGAAGGGGTTAACGCCGTGCTTTCGCCAAAGGATCATACAAAAATTGTTGATTTAATATAAAATTATTTTATTCCATAAGTCTACGCATTTCGAGGTGAGGACCTCTTCTTCAGGACCACAAAAATCAGAAAAATTAATTGTTGATTTTTCTGATTTTTGTGGTCCTGAAGAAGAAGTCCTCACCTCGAAACGCATAGACCTATGGAATAAAATAATATTTCATTAAATCAACAATTTTTTTATCATCCTTCAGCAAAAGCACAGCATTAACCCCTTCTACTCTCCACCATTGACGATATCTACACGTGGGGCTGAAGCAGCCGCCTATTATCTGTATGCTTTTTGTGTTGGTTGAGACTTTCACAGCCACACTAGTTGAGTGTACAGTAAAATAATTTGATTCTAATATCTGGTAAGACACTATTTTGCACTCTCTTTTTCTTACTTTTCCTTACGGAGACTGACGCACCATTCCAGCATGCCAGGGAGGAGACTTTTAAGCAGCAATGCTCCTCTGGGAAATATTCAAAAATTGTCTCTTCAGGCAGGAAGAAGATGAACTCTGGTGCCATCTATTGGAGGTAGCAATAGGAAATTCATCTTCTTCCTCCCTGAAGAGACAATTTGAATATTTCCCAGAGGAGCATTGAGCTTAAAAGTCTCCTCACTGGCATGCTGGAATGGTGTGTAAGTCTCCAAAAGAAGAATAGCTTCCCCTTTAGACTACATTTTAGCCTCTCCTACAGCCAGATAAGATCTCATACTTTGCACTGATGAGGGACAACTATCCCGAAATACCCTGTCTGCAAATTGAGGTTCCTATCTGGCATAAATCCTAAGTCATACAACAAGACTCGTTGGAGGGTCACTTTAACTTCTAGGATTGCTACTTCCAATAGGAGGCACTAGAGTTTATCTTCTTCCTCCCTGAAGATACAATTAAAAAAATTGAATTTCGAGTTGGGTGCGGTCATACGTATGTTTTCTTGTATAATTATTCATTATACTTTTGATCATATCTTAGCAGTTTCACTTTAAGGCATAGATATCTACAGTCATGGCCAAAAGTTTTGAGAATGACACCAAAATGATATTTTCACATGATCTGTTGCCCTCTGGTTTTTAATTGTGTTTGTCTGATGTTTACATCACATTCAGAAATATAATTGCAATCATATTATGAGTACCAAAAGGTTATATTGACAGTTAGAATGAGTTAATGCAGCAAGTCAATATTTGCATTGTTGACCCTTCTTCTTCAGGACCTCTGCAATTCTCCCTGGCATGCTCTCAATCAACTTCTGGATCAAATCCTGACTGATGGCTGTCCATTCTTGCATAAGCAATGCTTGCATTTTGCCAGAATTTGTTGGTTTTTGTTTGTCCACCCGTCTCTTGATGATTACCCACAAGTTCTCAATGGGATTAAGATCTGGGGAGTTTCCAGGCCATGGACCCAAAATCTCTATGTTTTGTTCCATGAGCCATTTAGTGATCACCTTTGCTTTATGGCAAGGTGCTCCATCATGCTGGAAAAGGTATTGTTGGGCACCAAACTGCTCTTGGACAGTTGGGAGAAGTTGCTCTTGGAGGACATTCTGGTACCATTCTTTATTCATGGCTGTGTTTTTAGGCAAGACTGTGAGTGAGCCGATTCCCTTGGCTGAGAAGCAACCCCACACATGAATCGTTTCAGGATGCTTAACAGTTGGCATGAGACAAGACTGGTGGTAGCGCTCACCTCTTCTTCTCCTAATAAGCTGTTTTCCAGATGTCCCAAACAATCGAAAGGGGATTCATCTGAGAAAATGACTTTGCCCCAGTCCTCAGCAGTCCACTCCCTGAACCTTTTGCAGACTTTCAGTCGGTCCCTGTTTTTTCTGGAGAGAAGTGGCTTCTTTGCTGCCCTCCTTAAAACCAGGCCTTGCTCAAGCTGTCTCCACCTCACAATGCGTGCAGAAGCACTCACACCAGCCTGCTGCCATTGCTGAGCTAGCTCGGCACTGCTGGTAGTCCGATCCCGCAGCTGAAATAGTTTTAAGATACGGTACTGGCATTTGCTGGCTCTTCTTGGGCGCCCTGGAGCCTTTTTGGCAAAAATGGAAGCTCTCTCCTTGAAGTTCTTGATGATGCGATAGATTGTTGACTGAGGTGCAATCTTTGTAGCTGCGACACTCTTCCCTGTTAGGCCATTTTTGTGCAGAGCAATGATCGCTGCACGTGTTTCTTTAGAGATAACCATGGTTAACTGAAGACAAACAATGATACCAAGTACCAGCCTCCTTTTAAAGTGTCCAGTGGTGTCATTCTTACTTAATCATGACTGATTGATCGCCAGCCCTGTCCTCATCAACACCCACACCTGTGTTAATGGAACAATCACTAAAACAATGTTAGCTGCTCCTTTTAAGGCAGGAATGCAATGATGTTGAAATGTGTTTTGGGGGTTAAAGTTCATTTTCTTAGCCAATATTGACTTTGCAAGTAATTGTTGTTAAGCTGATCACTCTTTATGACATTCTGGAGTATATGCAAATTGCCATTAGAAAAACTTAAGCAGTAGACTTTGTAAAAATTAATATTTGTAGCATTCTCAAAACTTTTGGCCGTGACTGTATTATTGAATATGCATTCTTAGTAGCTGGACATCAGCTCATTATATATACCTATGGGCTAATTATTAACATAGATCCTTGAGTTCACATTTTATTACATCCTTACAGGGTCAGTGCATGTGTATTCCAGTGAGTGCAAATTTTCTTTTTAGCTATATCTTAGACACATGTTTATTTGCCATTTTATCTAGTCAAATGAAAGATCGAGCTCTTAGGCGGGCTTTGCACGCTGCGACATCGGTAACAATGTGTTACCGATGCTGCAGCGATAGTCCCGCCCCCGACGCACGTGCAATATCTAGTGAAAGCTGCCGTAGCGACACGCACATACCTGCCGTGCGACGTCCCTCTGGCCGGCGACCCGCCTCCTTCCTAAGGGGGCGGGTCGTGCGGCGTCACAGCGACGTCACACGGCAGGCGGCCAATTGAAGTGGAGGAGCGGAGTTGAGCAGGATGTAAACATCCCGCCCACCTCCGTCCTTCTCATTGCAGCCGGCGGCAGGTAAGGTGAAGTTCCTCGCTCCTGCGGCTTCACACACAGCGATGTGTGCTGCCGCAGGAGCGAGGAACAACATCGCACCTGTCGCTGCATCGGCATTATGGAAATGTCGGAGGCTGCAGCGATGATACGATAACGACGCTTTTGCGGTCGTTCATCGTATCAAAAAGGTTTTACACGTTGCGATATCGACTGCGACACCGGATGTGCGTCACTTTCGATTTGACCCCATCTACATCGCACGTGCGATGTCGCAACGTGCAAAGCCGCCCTTAGTTCTTTTGTAATACCATCTTTCTCTGCCTTGTTTCACAAAATAGATTCTAATGTTCTCATTAGGATTGGGTGTTACACTCTGTTGGATCATATTTTTCAGGTTCTCTAACTACTAAATGGACTTTGAAAGTTTCATAATTCTAATATACACTGGAGATCAAAATTAGAGAACAACACACAATTTCCTAAATATTAAGGTCATTGTGTAGTCCTATGTGATTATATCCTAACATGAGTAAATTTGCAGTATTTTAAGCTTATTTCATAAATTGAATTTATTGTAAAGCACATAATAAAAATGTAAATGAGATAAATGAAAAAAAAACACATCAAAATTAAAGAACGCTTTCAGATACCTGCAAGTTATTGGTGTTAATCTGGCACCTGGTGCTAATTTCCTTAATTGTCTGACAAACCCTATTTGACTTGCAGCCTAACTTTTCAGTTTGCACTGACTTTGTAAAAATGGGGTGCCGTTCCAAAGTGACAGCCATAGCAAGAAAGGTTGGTCGTTCCAAGTTTCTGATTTCAAGAATATTGCATCTTTACAACATCACAAACTCTTTCAAGTCCCCCAAGAAGGGTGGTTACCCCCAAGAGATAAATACAAGAGAGGACAGGATAATGCAGTGAATCTCCATGGGTAATCATTTCAACACTGAAGCTGGAATTGCTCACCACTTCAGCACTGAACAGGGTAAGGATCTGGCTTGTCATACAGTGTCACAACGTTTAAGAGCATTTGAACTGAAAGCCCACTCTGCAGTAACCAAACCTCTCATTAGCAGAAAGAATCAGAAGGCTAGACTCACCTTTGGTGAGGAGCATGTTGTGTGGACAGAGGAGAAGTGGTCTACATTTTATTTTAGTGATGAAAGCAAGTTTAATTTATTTCGTTCTGATGGGTAACATTATGTTTGTCAGCAAACTAGGGAAAGACTGAACTCAAAGTGTGTTAAGAAGTCAGTGAAAAGTGGTGGAGAAAGTGTCATGGTTTGGGAAATGTTTTCTGCAGCAGGAGTTGGACCTCTCATACAGCTACATGGCAGAGTGAATGTAAGTAATTATCAGAACCTTTTTCAACAACACATGGTTCCTTACTTGTGTTCATCACTCAATCAGCCAGAAATTTTCATGCAGGACAAATGCCCCCTGTCACACAGCAAAATGTTAAGTAGTTCCTTGAAACAAAAAACATTGAAACAATGAAGTGGTCACAACCAAGAGTTCTGCACTAAACCTAATAGAAAATCTCTGGAAAATCCTTGGTAACAAAGTTATGGCCAAGAAACCCACAACAGTCAAAGAACTGTGGAAGAGACTGGAAGAAGAGTGGCCCAAAATCCCACCAGAACAGTGTGAGAGACTAGTGATGTCCTGTGGCCGCAGATGTGCTGAAGTCATTCAAAGCAAAGGCCCTCTACACATCCTACTGATTGGTGACTGTTGTTACCTGCAGAAAATTTGCTTATAATCTTTCTCTGTGCTATGGGCATTGTTGTTCTCTAATTATGATCAACACATTTTGGGCAGATGTCTGACCTCGAACTCTGTTTTTTTGTAAAGTCTGTGTTTGGTATGAACACCACCAAACACCGAAACTCAGATAAGCTCCTCTCTACCCCCTTACGCTGAATGTGTAAGTGTAAGCAATTTTGAATTGATAAAAAATTCACAATGGTCTATTCACTATATGTAGATATGGAGAAGGTTTTTGTTGAATTGAATATTCAGTCTTTGTTACCATGTGCATGAAACAGTATAATATTAGAATGCTTTTGTTCTTTTTAGTTGATAAAAAAACACAAAACTTTGGGAGATATGATTGATTCTCAGGGAACGGTGACCATCTGTGGGTCTCTGAATTATAGACCCCCCAGGATATCCACCGTTATTTCATAGTCACAATGTATACACAGCACCGTGTGTTGAATGACAGAACACACATACAGTATATCTTGCACAGTGCCCTCTATACACAATAAACTCTGGTGGTACCGGTAATGGACACTGCGGTATGAATCACATCAAGCTGCTTCGTTTAGAGTAGCGATCTATTTCTGCAACCTCTTTACTATTATTTATCTGTCTGAGTAACTCCTGTAATGAGAACGTAATCCTTGGGAAATAAATTACTTTCATTCAGAATTAACAGCAAGGGAAAAGCACATCAGTATCAGGATTTAGGGTCCAGGAATGGTAATGGCTGATTACTGCAAGGGTAATTGTAAGTGAACTTTGATAAGGCTGCATGCTGCATGCTTAAGCCTGTTATTGTGCCTTATAAATCAGGGATAAATACATTAATCCAGGTTCAGATACACAAAGCCTCCTCTAAAACATTCTGTTGTTATGGAGAAATTAACTCTAGCTCTTCTGGAAGAATATGAGCCCTTATGACACAGAGAAATGCAAGCCTAGTGAATTGTATGCATGCATCTCTTGGCTCTACTACCAGAATGGAGGGGCAGCTACAAAGGAGTTGCCCACAATTATGAGTTTGATGACCTATTCAGTAGGTTGTTGGTGGGGATCCAACACCCCGTACTATCACCGATCAGCTGTTACTCCCTCACTGAGTACCTGGATGTAAATAATCTAAAGACTGGAACACCATCACCCCGTCAAACAAATTTGTGGAATACTGCAGATCAGCTCCAATTCAAATGATTAGTGGGGATTCCAGGTGTGAAACCCCACCCATCTGATATTGATGACTTTTTCCTGTCTATGGAAAGCTGCTTTAGATCTCATTCACACATTCGTATATAGACATGTAGATCAAAAAATTATACTGTGGTCAACCAGTGTTTTGCACCAGTGTGTCATCCATGTTTCCATTTTTACCATTATCATTAGTGTTTTTCAAGGATAGCTAAATAAATGAAAAAAGCTTCTCCTATACTTTGCCATGTTAAATACGTACAGCACATAGATTCCATTTTTTCACAGACTCATAGACTTGTATTGGTCTTCAGAAAAAAATGGATATGTCTATGTAGTATTGCATGGACATGCAGTCCGTATAAAAACACAGACATGTATAGAACCATAGGTTATAATAGGTATGTGTTCTACTAGTGAAAAAAACAGATGCAACATGTTCGTTCCACTCATCTGAATGAGGCCTTAACTCCTTAACACTAGAAGTCCCAGAGAGGGGTCATTTAACATTTCTACCTTTGGAACCCAGAGACGGAAATGACCTGAAGGATTTTAGCTAACATCCTATATTCACTGTCTTTTGTTCTGTAATTAAGGCCATTACTGTCGCACCACAGGAGGTTGTTCTTTTCCATTGAGTTTAGCCATTTAGTTTCTAGTTAGCTCTATTCAGTTTGGACTAAGGGTCATTTGACCCTCTTTCGGGACTTCAGGGGAGAGCTCGAAAATTTCTGAGACTTCTAGTGTTAAGGACGAAGCTAGTTTTGTACTTAATGACTGGACCATTTTCTTCAATTCTGACCAGTGTCACTTTCACAGGTTATAACTCTAGAGCACTTCAACAGATCCTAGTGATTCTGACATTGTTTTTTTTGTGATATATTGTACGTCAGGATAGTTATAAATTTAGGATGATTTTTTTTTGCTTTTTTTGTAAAAAAAATCTGGAATTTGACGAAAATGTTAAAAATTACGCAATTATTAAAATTTTTATTTTTATGCCCTTAAACCAGAGAGTTATGTCACACAAAATAGTTAATAAATAACATTTCCCACATGTCTACTTTACATCAGCGCAATTTTAGAAACCACATTTTTTGGGGTGAGGAAGTAAAAAAGTTTAAATTTTATCAGTAATTTCAAATTTTTTCAACAAAATTTGCAAAATCCTTTTTTTAGGGAAGTGACTATAAGAGGCCTAGGTGACAGAACATATCCAAAAGTGACACCATTCTAAAAACCCCCCAAAGTACTAACATCCACATCCAAAAAGTTTATTAACCCTTCAGGGGCTTCACAGGAACTAAAGCGATGTGGAATGAAAAAAAAGCAAAAATGATCATTTTACCTAAAAATGTTGCTCCAGCCTCTATTTATTCACTTTTAGAAGAAATAACACATCACTTTGGAACCCAAAATTTGTTCCCCAGTTTCTTCTCAGCACGCTAATACCCCACATGTGGTCAGAAACCTCTGTGTGGACAAATGAGAGGGCCCATACATAAGGAGCAATATTTGAATTTTGGAACAGAAATTTGGCTGAAATAGATTGCGGGCACCATGTTGAATTTGCCGGGCCCCTAAGGTACGTAAACAGCAGAAACCTCCAACAAGTGAACCCATTTTGGAAACTAGGCCCCTCAAAGATTTTATCTAGGGGTATAGTGTGCATTTTCAATCCACAGGTACTTCACAGAATTTGATAACATTAGGCCGTCAAATTGAAAAGTGCATGTTTTTCACAAAAAGGATGCTTTTTCAAGAGATAATGCCAAAAAGTGAACCTCACAGTTTGTCACCCAGTTTCTCATGAGTGCAGTGATACCCCACATGTAGCCAGAAACCTCTGTTTGGACAAATCAGAAGGCTCGGTATGGAAGAAGCATTATTTTAATTTTGAAAAGCAAAATTTGGCTGAAGAGATTGTGAGTAATGTGTTGCATTTGTAGAGCCCCTAAGGTACGTAAACAAAAAAAATTACCCACAATTGACCCGATTTTGGAAACTAGACCCTCAAGGAATTTATCTAGATGTTTGGTGAGTGCTGTGAACCACCAGGTGCTTCACAAAATGTTATAAACGTTGAACCGTGAGAATAAAAAAATACATTTTTACTACAAAATTGTTACATCAACCAGGTAGGGTTTTTTTTTTCCAAAGGTAAGCGTTAAAAATGCACCATAACATTTATTGTGCAATTTCTCCTGAGTTCGCCAATACCTTGTTTGTGGCTGAAATCAACTGTTTGGGCGCACGGCAGGGCTCGGAAGGAAGTCAGTGCCATTTGACTGTAAAATTGGCTGGAATCATTAGCAAACGCCATGCCGCCATGTTGCATTTGGAAAACTCCTGAAGTGCCTAAACAGTGAAGTTCCCCCACAAGTGACCCCATTCTTGAAACTAGACCCCTCAAGGATTTTATCCAGGGGTATAGTGAGCATTTTTAACACACAGGTACTTCACAGAATTTGCTAACCTTAGGTCGTCATATTGAAAATTTTCATTTTTTTCCACAAAAATGTTAATTTAGCATCAAATTTCTCACTTTTTCAACAGGAAACACCAAAAAGTGGACCCCACAATTTGTTATCCAATTTATTGTGAGTACAGGTATACCCCACATGTGGCCAAAAACGTTTGTTTGGACAAACAGGAGGGCTCGCAATGGAAGGAGAACGATTTGAATTTTGGAAAAGTTGAAATAAATTGTGGGCACCATGTCGCATTTGCAGGGCCTCTAGGGTACCTATACAGCAGAAGCCCCCCACATGTGACCCCATTATGGAAACCAGACCCCTCAAGGATTTCATTCAGGGGCATAGTGAGCATTTTAAATGTTTGCACCAGGAGTGGCATAAGGTCACCCAAAAGCAGTGTGAAAGACTAGTGGAAAGCACGCCAAGACGCATGAAAGCTGTGATTAAAAATCATGGTTATTCCACAAAATATTGATTTCTGAATCCTTCCTGAGGTAAAACAGTATTGTTGTTTCTAAATGATTACGAACTTGTTTTCTTTGCATTATTTGAGGTCTGAAAGCAATGCATTGTTTTATTTTGACTATTTCTCATTTTCAGAAAATAAATACATTTTTTACTAAAGAAATTCGGAGACATGTAATTTCTGTACTCTTGATATATTCTAACCATGACATATTCTGTCCCTCTATATGGATGTATACTATCCCCCCTGCAGCATTTGGCTGCAGTAGTTATCGATTTGTTTATTCCTGAACGTCAGCTGTTAATACTATTGTGTTTACACATTCGTGCCTTACTATCAGCTCCCCATGAGGTCCTTGGTCCCTCCTCCATTCATTACTCATTTGATTGGCACAGACGCGCCCCTGTCAGGCGCTGTTAATACTATTGTGTTCACACATTCGTGTCTTACTATCAGCTCCCCATGACGTCCTTGGTCCCTCCTCCATTCATTACTTATTTGATTGGCACAGACGCGCCCCTGTCAGGCGCTGTTAATACTATTGTGTTCACACATTTGTGCCTTACTTTCAGCTCTCCATGACGTCCTCGGTCCCTCCTCCATTCATTACTCATTTGATTGGCACAGACGCGCCTCTGTCATGCGCTGCCTTCTCCCCCCTGCGGCCTGGGCTCGGGCGGGTCCCTGCGCTGAACGTGGGAATGAAGTCACTTCCTTCTCACGCTCATGATCATGGGACTCGGCGTGCCCTGCCATTCGGGGGGGCGTGGCAACATGACGCTGCGCGCGCCGATTTGCTAATGGGCTCCTACACTTCCCTACTTATACTCTTCACTTATAACCTATAGCCACGCCTCCTGACGAAGCCTTCGGCGAAACGCGCGTCGAGGCCCCGCCCCCACGCCCGGACACATCCACCATCTCTGCTCTGACATGACGCAAGGTAATACTGACTAATTACTTATGCCCCCTTGCCATTGGGACTTCTTAGGGGATTCTACAGATCTCCTACCTATTACCCCATTCTTTACACTGTCCCTTTTGACTTTTCACGGGCCATTTTACACCTTGTACAATCCTCCATTATATTGCTGCCTGTCAGCAGGTTTTGCCATCTGGTGGTGTGTCCTGGTATTGCTGTGGGTTGTTTCCTGGCAGGCTGTTTCCATCTAGCCTGCCTCCACTGTGTGTCCTGTATCACCTCCATGTACAATTAATAAATCTTGTATTTCACTTTGATTATCCGTGGTCCTCTCTCTTTTGTATCCCCACCTCTATTTTTGGTAAATTGGGGCTACATTATTTTAGGTTTTATATTTCTTGTGGACCTCCTCCGGTCATAGGAAAGGTTGTTTAGGTTATGTTGATTTTCTCGTTCCACAGAATCCCACACAGGGTTCATGGATTTTAAAAAACGTGATAGAGCCTGGGTATCACAACTCAGTGCTGTATTTGGTGAACAGGCCACGGTTGGTACGGAAACACAGAATGTTACTGATTTAAAGCTAGAAATTAAGTCTCTTCTCAAGAAACGTGTCAAGGTGTGGTGGAATAAGGCTGCTCTAGAGAATTACCTGCAGAAAAACATAATCCCTAGGGGGTTGAGGGTACAGCTTTTTCTCACCCTAGGTGTGCAGGATACCACTTTTTCCGATAGGTGGGAGGAGGCACTTTCCAAGTGTTCCCTTACTCTCCTGGAACTTCTTATTGGTGCGGACAAAAGGAGCTTGGACACTCTTGAGAAAGACATTGAGAACATCAGGTCCAAGCTTCAGACTGCTCTTTCTGCTGAGGATTTTAAAACCTTTGAGTGCTCCTTAGAGGAAACACTTGATAAGTGGGAACGTGATATCCAGGCCTCTAAGGCCAAAAAATTCCAGCGTGATCTCAGCGATTATCAGTGCAATCAGGTCTACCGCTGGCACCTGGGATCTAGGGGCGCTCCTCGCCTACAGTCGGCCTCTAGCGTCTCTTCTCTTTCGGAGGAAGAATGTTCTACTCGTTTTTTAGGAAAACGGCCAGCTCCTGGAGAGGCTCCTGGTCCTATATCTCTACTAATAAAAACACCTATGGGGCGGGGACAACCCCACGGTTACAACACCAGGAAAAGGACCAACAGGAGATTCTAAAGGTAATCAATTTGTCCCCACATGTACTCACATCATCACAGATCAGTGTTCTATCTCGTGGTCTTTCTTTTGCACCGGTCAGTAGATTTGATTGTTTTGAGGCCATTAAGGACCTGGAGCTCTTTGCTAGAAAATTAACATTCAAAAAGTATTTCTCTTCAGAGGTTCCATCTTCCTTTTCTGATGTAGAGCTCCAGGCCCTTAGGGACCTTGAGTCCTTGGCCCAGTAGCATGATAGCCCTCCTAATTCCTCTGTCCCTACGCATCTGCACCGCCACTCGCAGCATTTCCCGCCTAAATACGGTTGTCCTCAAATTGAGATTTTTGTACGGCTGGTCCGGGACGAGTTTTCCCGTTTGCGGACTCATATCCATCATGATAATCTATCTCACACTGAAAGGGCGGCCATCCGTTCACTAAAAGGACTAACCGACATAGTGATAAAACCTGCGGATAAAGGCGGGAATGTTGTGTTGTGGCCGGTGCGCATGTATGAGGATGAGGCCTTTAGATTGCTTAATGACAAACAGTGCTATAGGCGTCTATCTTGCTCCCCCTTAGCTACTTTTTCTCAGGAGTTGGGATCCCTCCTTGATGATGGAGTTGAGGGTAGGGCTATTACATCTAAAATGCGGGATGCCTTGTACCCTACTTGTCCTACCATCCCTACTTTCTACCTTCTTCCTAAGGTTCACAAGGACCCCCGGTCCCCACCGGGGAGACCCATAGTCTCAGGGATTGGGGGTCTTTGTGAACCTGCTTGTCAGTTTATTGATTTTTATTTGCAGCAAAGTGTCCTGACTTTACCATCCTTTGTTCAGGACACTAATGATGTTCTTAGGAGGCTTGACGGTGTTGTTCTTGAGGATGATATGTGGCTTGTCAGTTGTGATGTGAAGTCACTCTATACATCTATTCGCCATGAACAAGGTGTAGCAGCATCCCAGTTTTTTCTCAACATGACCAACTTGGAACCGGAACTGAGGGAATTCATCATTCTTCTCCTCCGGTTCATCCTCAGTTGGAATTTTTTCGTGTTCAAGGACCACCCCTTCCTACAGCTCCAGGGAACGGCTATGGGGGCTGCATGTGCACCCTCATATGCCAACCTTTTCCTGGGCCTGTGGGAAAGGGATACGGTCCTTGACACTGAGGGACATGGGGCAGTCATCTCCTGGATGCGCTACATAGATGACATCCTGTTCATCTGGCAGGGCTCCACATCACAGCTCGACACCTTCCTTGGCCTCCTCAATCACAACAACAGGAACATTAGACTGACATGGAAGTATAGTCGAGATACAATTGATTTCCTGGACTTATCTATTTCTGTTATGCCTGATGGCTCATTACATACTGACATTTTTCGTAAGAGCACCTCCACCAACTCCATCCTTCATTTCTCCTCTTCACATCCCTTGCAGCTTAAGCGCTCTATCCCAGTCGGGCAGTTTCTCCGGGCTCGGAGAATTTGTTCTGATGACACTACATTTCATCGGCAGGCATCAGTTCTGTCGCGACGATTTTGTGATCGGGGCTACAGGCCTACAGACATCACTGCTGGGTACGAACGTGCCTGTCAGACTACAAGACAGTCTTTGCTCTCCAGAAATCGATCTCGTGGCGGTTCTGCCGATCAAACCATCCGGTTTATTACCACGTTTAACGCAGAATCCCATGAGATCCGTAATGTTCTGGAGAAACACTGGTCTGTGCTACTTACCGACAGGGATTTGCGCTTGGCTCTTACCCCACATCCAGCTATTACATGGCGTAGATCTCGTAATCTTAAGGACATGTTGACTAAGAGCCATTATATCTCTCCTCGCAGTAAATTTATTTTTGATAGTCGTGGCCCTCCTTGGGGCTCTTCACCTTGCGGTACATGCTCTGCTTGTCCGTTTATTCCTAAGAAATTTGATTTTCTGAGCTCCTGTGGTGGTAAGACCTTCAGAATTGTTCACTCCATTTCTTGTGGTACGGAGGCAGTCATTTACCATCTCACCTGCCCATGTGGTCTTATTTATATTGGCATGACAACACGTACTTTGCGTGTCTGTACCCAAGAACATGTGCGTGACATTAGGAATGCGGCTAAGTCTTTAGAACCCGAAAAATTAAAGACTATTCCTAAACATTTTCGGGCTTGTCATGGATGAAGTCCCCGAGGCCTCTGTGTGCATGGAATTGATCGCGTTTACATCGGCTCTAGGGGGGGTGATGTCAAACGTAAACTCTTGCAAAAGGAGACAAGATGGATGACGGTTTTGGAGACTGTTGCTCCATTGGGCCTCAATGAGGCGGTTAGCTTTAAATCTTTTTTGTAAACAGCGCGAATTTTATGGTGGGTCTTTTGTGTTTTTTCTTTCGGGGTTTTAATTGTTATTCTTTTTCTTAGGCGCCCATTCGCATCTTTGTTGCAGTTCATGCCATCACTTGGGACGTCGGGGACAATTGCCTTGTGGAGTGCAGCTTCATATGGACCCCTTCCCTTCGTATCTTTATTCCGGATTGGATACAGTCTGCATGATTATTTATTCTGTGTTTGAAACACTGTATATGTCATTATTGGTATTGAATATCTTTGATATGTACTCACTCTCTGTATATAAATGTGTGTATATATATATATATGCTGATGTCCTTATGATACGTACATGCTCCATGGTTTTCTTACTACACACCAGACTCCATTTACTATATAGGGAAAATGTATTTCCCGTATATTCATGTGTGTTTGGACCCGTAGCTTTTGTGAGCATGTCCTTCATGCACACATTTTGGCTATATGTCTTTCCTCTTTATCTAGAGGGTGACATACATGCATGCACCTTCTGTACCTTGATATATTTTGACTAGGACATATTCTGTCCCTTCATATGGACATATACTTTGATACGTACATGCTCTATGGCCTTTTTACTACACATTAACCTTCATTTATTATATATGGTGAATTCATTTCCTGTATATTTATGCGGTTTTGCATCTATATTGCATGTGAGCATGTCCCTTATGTACACACATTTTTTGTTAATATACTCTTTCGTCCTTTCCAGAGGGCGACATATATACATGTAATTTCTGTACTCTTGATATATTCTAACCATGACATATTCTGTCCCTCTATATGGATGTATACTATCCCCCCTGCAGCATTTGGCTGCAGTAGTTATCGATTTGTTTATTCCTGAACGTCAGCTGTTAATACTATTGTGTTTACACATTCGTGCCTTACTATCAGCTCCCCATGACATCGTTGGTCCCTCCTCCATTCATTACTCATTTGATTGGCACAGACGCGCCCCTGTCAGGCGCTCTTAATACTATTGTGTTCACACATTCGTGTCTTACTATCAGCTCCCCATGACGTCCTTGGTCCCTCCTCCATTCATTACTTATTTGATTGGCACAGACGCGCCCCTGTCAGGCGCTGTTAATACTATTGTGTTCACACATTTGTGCCTTACTTTCAGCTCTCCATGACGTCCTCGGTTCCTCCTCCATTCATTACTCATTTGATTGGCACAGACGCGCCTCTGTCATGCGCTGCCTCCTCCCCCCTGCGGCCTGGGCTCGGGCGGGTCCCTGCGCTGAACGTGGGAATGAAGTCACTTCCTTCTCACGCTCATGATCATGGGACTCGGCGTGCCCTGCCGTTCGGGGGGGCGTGGCAACATGACGCTGCGCGCGCCGATTTGCTAATGGGCTCCTACACTTCCCTACTTATACCCTTCACTTATAACCTATAGCCACGCCTCCTGACGAAGCCTTCGGCGAAACGCGCGTCGAGGCCCCGCCCCCACGCCCGGACACATCCACCATCTCTGCTCTGACATGACGCAAGGTAATACTGACTAATTACTTATGCCCCCTTGCCATTGGGACTTCTTAGGGGATTCTACAGATCTCCTACCTATTACCCCATTCTTTACACTGTCCCTTTTGACTTTTCACGGGCCATTTTACACCTTGTACAATCCTCCATTATATTGCTGCCTGTCAGCAGGTTTTGCCATCTGGTGGTGTGTCCTGGTATTGCTGTGGGTTGTTTCCTGGCAGGCTGTTTCCATCTAGCCTGCCTCCACTGTGTGTCCTGTATCACCTCTATGTACAATTAATAAATCTTGTATTTCACTTTGATTATCCGTGGTCCTCTCTCTTTTGTATCCCCACCTCTATTTTTGGTAAATTGAGGCTACATTATTTTAGGTTTTATATTTCTTGTGGACCTCCTCCGGTCATAGGAAAGGTTGCTTAGGTTATGTTGTCAGTAGTTTATAGAATAAAAGAACAATTTACATTTCACTCAAGATTATACCTATAAAGAGAAAAATCAGAAAAAAATGAAAATTTTGCAGAGGTCTCTGGCTTGCACCAGGGGGTGCAGAAGCTGAATGGAGATGGAACTCCAAAAAGCAGTTAGACAAAGGTCCACAAGACGGTGCAAGCACCAGAAAGAGTAGTCCCAAGCCTGAGTCGAAATCAAAATGTCACGTCAATACAGGGGGCCGTGAGCAAGTTGTAAACAGGTGGAAGCAAAAAGGGTCAGGAGCCGAGAAGACACGTCAAAATCCAAACAGGAGAAGCAGAGCCAAAGTCAGGAAACATTACCGAGGTCAGAGGCCGGGAGAGCAGGTAAGTACAAGGAGGGGGAGGAGAGCAAGACACAGAACGGGATAGGGGTAAGGTAGACAGGGCAGCCAAAGAGTACAAGGGAAACAGAGATCAGGGAGAGGAAAGCTGGGTGGCGGGACGGATCAGGGCTAACTCACAAGAACCAGTTGCACATGCTGCAGAGCAGGAACTATTACTGGCAGCGTTCCGGAGGAGGAGGAGGAATCCACACCAAGATAAAGGGGTGTGAACCCAGGAACAAGACTCAACCGAGCAGACCCCACACACAAGACTTAACCCTGTCAGCCATGACATATGTATATATAGTATATATACAGTATATAATAATAAAACAAAGGCATAAAATAAGTGTTTAAGTGCCATAGTACACAGATCGTGAAATTAGAATTTTCCCCATTGCTGCTTTTCCAGATCCTGTATCTGGTGGAAGTAATCTTTGCCTGAGATAAACCCATTTTGCATCTTTAAAGCAAACACAATCTCACAACGCCACTCCGAGACACAGATCTCAACCTTTTTACAATTTTAATTAAAAGCAAAGCCTCTCTTAAGAACATGATAACACAGAAACAGCTAAACACTTGTACGTTTTAGGCCTATCCATAAAGAAGGTTTTTACGATGGTATCTGTAATTTTGAGAGTGATGTAAATCTGGCTCAGCAGTGAAGCACACGGGAACATTATTAGAGGGAAGGATTTTTGCTTTGGAAATGAATCAATTTTCCTGGTAATGGTCATGTCACTTTGTCTCTTCTACTTAACTGGATAGAAACTGAATGAGAGTTAAAAAAGCTGCACAGGATTAGAATGGCCGCAGTAATAGGTATAGAAAAGATAAGTACTGCCTATTTATTATGCAACGTGTACTAGCCCGTCCTCTATTTGTTAAATGTGAAGACATTTATGAAAGTTCTATCCATGGCACATGAAATGTCGGCAATTCATATCAATCATAGTCGAGATGAAAAACTATGGTAATAAGAAATAACATGGCATTATCAGAAAGGAGCATGACTTGACTTTCGGTAGCAAAGCACAGGTTCTTAAAGCTATAGCAGCAATTTAACTGTATTTTAAAAAACAATCTCAGTTAGCATATATATCATTATCCCTTGATGCAAATTTTGATAGTATTTGTACAGTAAATTGACACTGATAATGACTGATAATGAACATTGCTGTCATTTTTACTATAAAATTGGTGTCTATTAACAATCATGCTCAGAACACCCACCTAAGGACCTTAATTAGGGATGGTCGAATACCACAAATATTCGGCTTCGCGAATATCCGATGAATAGGTCGCCGCTATGCGAATATTCGATGCACAATGTAAGTCTATGGGAAGCCTGAATGGTTGTTATTCGGGTTTCCCATAGACTTACGTTGCGCATCGAATATTCGCGAATAGTCGAATAGCGTCAACCTACTCGGTGAATATTCGCGAAGCCGCATATTTGTGGTATTCGATCATTCCTAATATTTATTACTATTAAGTCTTGTTGAGTCGAGTGTGTTTTATGTCCGTGTACTTAGTGTGTGAATTATGGATAGCGGACAGAGCAGGAGCAATATTATAGAATGGGTTGTTTCAGGATGCTTTTTATAGAAACCAATTGCCTATGTAAAAAAATGAAGCATGCACATTACCCATGGAACTGAATGGGTTTGCAATAAGAGGAGATATATGGAAACCATCTATATGGTATCTGTTTTTAATATATCTCTTGAAAAGTTTACACTTGAAACTATATTAGGCATTTTCTTACTAAAGATGAATACACTGAATGTCATACAGATGTTATAATGGATAATATACAGTCATATAAAGTGTTGGCACCCATGAAATTTTTCCAGAATATGAAGTATTTGTACAAAAAAATTATTGCACTTAGGCTGGGTTCACACATAGCGACAGCGACAACGACGTCGCTGTTACGTCACCATTTTCTGTGACGTAACAGCGACCTTGTAAGTCGCTGTTATGATCGCTGCTTAGCTGTCAAACGCAGCGACGCAGCAGCGATCATAACGTCGCTACATGTGCAGAGAGCAGGGAGCCGCGCACACTGCTTAGCGCTGGCTCCTTGCTCTCCTAGCTACAGTACACATCGGGTTAATTACCCGATGTGTACTGCAGCTACATGTGCAGAGAGCAGGGAGCCGCACACACGGCTTAGCACTGGCTCCTTGCACTCCTAGCTACAGTACACATCGGGTTAATTAACCCGATGTGTACTGCAGCTACATGTGCAGAGAGCAGGGAGCCGCGCACACTGCTTAGCGCTGGCTCCCTGCACTCCTAGCTACAGTACACATCGGGTTAATTAACCCGATGTGTACTGCAGCTACATGTGCACAGAGCAGGGAGCCGCGCACACTGCTTAGCGCTGGCTCCCTGCACTCCTAGCTACAGTACACATCGGGTTAATTAACCCGATGTGTACTGCAGCTACATGTGCACAGAGCAGGGAGCGGCGAAGGCTGGTAACGAAGGTAAATATCAGGTAACCACCTTGGTTACCCGATGTTTACCCTGGTTACAGCTTACGACAGCTGCCAGATGCCGGCTCCCTGCTCCCTACTCGCTTCATTTCGTCGCTCTCTCGCTGTCACACACAGCGATCTGTGCGTCACAGCGGGAGAGCAACAATAAAAAAATGAACCAGGGCTGTGTGTAACGAGCAGCGATCTCACAGCAGGGGCCAGATCGCTGCTCAGTGTCACACAAAGCGAGATCGCTGATGAGGTCACTGCTGCGTCACAAAAACCGTGACTCAGCAGCGATCTCAGCAGCGATCTCGCTGTGTGTGAAGCACCCCTTACACATGTTTTGCCAAGCACTTGTTTGTTTGCTTTGTGTATTGGAACTACACAAAAAAGCAAAGAATAAAATGCAAAGTGGACTTATTTCATGCAAAATTCCAAAAATGGTTGAAAAAAGTTGTTGGCACCTTTCCAAAATTGTGGGTAAAAAAACTTTGTTTCAAGAATGTCATGCTCATTTAAACTCACTTTTGGCACGTAGCAGGTGTGGGCAATATGAAAATCATGCCATAAACCAGATATAAAATGGAGAAGTTTACTCAGTCTTTTTGCATTGTGTGTCTTTGTGTGCCACACTAAGCTTGAAGGACATGAAGAGGGGAAGAACACTGTCTGAGGACTTGAGAACCAAAATTATTGAAAATGTTAACAGTCTCAAGGTTAAAAGTCCAACTGCAGAGATCTTGATATTCCTTTGTCCACTATGTGCAACATAATCAAGAAGTTTCCAACCCATGGCACTGTAGGTAATCTTCTAGGACCCAGACAGCAGACACAAATTGAGAAAGGTGGCAAAGCAGGAGAATCCAGATGGTGGATAAACAGCCTCAAGTTCCAAAGAAATTCAAGCTGCCCTGCAGGCTCAGGGTGCATCAGTGAAATCGCAAACTATGCATCAACATTATAATGAAATTAAACACTATAGCAAGAGACCCATGAGGACCCTACTGCTGAAACAGGGACATAAAAAAGTAAAACTGTAGTTTGCCAAAATGTATGTGAGTAAGCCAAAATCCTTCTGATAAAGTGACATGTGGACAGATGACGCCAAGATAGGGCTTTTTAGTAAAGCATATCATTATACTGTCACCTAAAGTAGAATGAGGCCTACAAAGAAAAGAACACAGTACCTACAGTTAAATATAGTGGAGGTTCTATTTTGTTTTGGAGTTGTTTTGCTGCTTCTAGCACTGAGTGCTTTGACTGTGTTCAAGACATCATGAAATCTGAAGATTACCAAAGGATTTTGGGTCGTAATGTAGTGCTCAGTGTGAGAAAGCTGGGTTTACTTCCTGGGCCATGGGTCTTCCAGCAGGACAATGACCCCAAACATACTTCAAGAAGTACTCAGAAATGAATGGAAACAAAGAGCTGGAGAGTTCTGAAGTGGCAGCAACGAGTCTGGATCTACATCCCTTTGAAAACCTGGGGAGAGATTTTCAAACTGCTGTTGCGAGAAGATGTACCACCCCGCGCTCGGCTGCAGCTGAGCCGCTCGGATCCGGGCTGTTTGGTGGGTGGCTCAAGCGCCTCCGGACCCAGGGTCACTTTGCTCTGAAAGGGGATGCTGGTGCTTTCGGTTGGGGGTTAGGTAGGTGCACGTCCGGAGCAGCGCTTAAGTTCGTGATGCCACCCACGGGAAGTGGTGAAGGTAGACACCAGCGCTGCAGTTATGGGGTACCCGGGAGACATAGTAGTGCAGCCAGATGTTAACCCCTCCGTGGGCAGGGATGATGGGCCCAGGACCCGTTGGGGATAGCTGGGCGATGCAGGGCGATGTGCGCGGCCGGAGGGCACTGTTGTACTCAATGTTATTGACACACACAAGTCTCTGGTAAATCAAGTTTATGGTGGTCGGTGCCCGCAGCCGGCTGCGGTCGGGTCCCTCACCCGGATGGTGGTCTCTGCCTTTCTCCTGCACCATGTTGTGTAGCTGTAGACTGCCTGCGCTTCAGCAACGGGAGTCCGCTCCCCGGCTTTGTGTATGTCGGGAGAGCCCTTTTGCACGCAGACGCTGGTCCGTGGGATCTCTCTGCCTGTGCGGTGGCTTTCTATCCCCCTCGGTGGGCTGTTGTCTTCAGTTGGGACTTGGCTGGGAAAGGACCTATAGTCCAGACCCCAATCAGTTAATTAACTCAGTCCAGTGGATTCTGGACCTTGTTTCAGGATCTGAGTACCCCCCTGTGTGCTCCAGTTTCCGAGTTGGTTCCCCGGGTCGGTACCGGCGGGCCACTATCCTGTCCCAGTCCACCACGGTTCCATCAAGCCATCTTCCCGGCTCATGCAGGCTCAGGCCACTGCTTTCCTCCTAGCCAAGGTGTTTGGGCTACGACCCTCACACCTGTCAGACTGTCACTGGCCTGTCTCAAAGGCCTCACCTCCTCCACTGCTCACTCCGACTAGACTCAGACTAGACTGTTTTCCTGCCTCAGGCCCTCTGAACTCCTCGGTGGGCGTGTCAACTGCCTGGCTCCGCCCCCTGGTGTGTTCATGAAGCACTGAGGGAGGTGACTAGGGTTTTTGTGGTTGGCTGATGACTCCTTTTTAGGGGACAGGTGTTGTGTGGGGCACTAACTGTGACTACCTGGCTAGTACAGGGCGTCACAAAGACGCTTTCAAATATGAGGCCCGGAGCAGTTTAATAGAAGTAGCGAGGTGTAAGAAGCTTGTTGATGGTTACAAGAAGCAATTGCAGTTATTTATTCCAAAGGATGTGCAGCCAAAGTCAGCTGTCAGCCCCTCTGCTGGGTAAAGAAGAGGATGTCGAGTGTCGTCGGAGCAGATGAAAGTGATAATAATTATTTTGTTTTATGTGTTAGAGAACAGCAACAGAATGGGCTTAGGAGGGAGAACATTAGACTAGGAAGGGGTCCAGAATGCTAGACATTATTACTGGAAGAGTCACATGAATGTGGCACATTATACCAGGAAAGAGGAAGGATAGGGATATTATAGAAAGGGGCTTAGTATGAGGGACATTATAGCAAGAATTGAGACAAGATAGGGGACATTATTACAGAAAGGGGCAGAAACAGCTTGGCTTCTTTTAGAGCTCAAAAAATATTTCTTTTTGTGAAGTAGCGACAACTTTCTCTTTTGTTTATATACTTTGCATCTTGTGAATTGATAAAAATAAACTCTGAAAAATTCTATTTTTGAAAGCATTCTTATTTTGCATTTATTTTTCTAAAACTTTTTGTGTCCACACCGCACAGCACTGAATGAGCCAGGAAATGTGTGAATTGCATGTTTGAGAAATGGTAGTAGCAAAAGCCGCAAGATTAAAAATTTGATGGACAGTCAAGGAGAAGTCTGGTAGTCAGGAATCAATGGCAGCAGCAGTATACTATGGATGATGTGAGGAACAAACATATGATGCCCAGCTGGGTCAGCCAATTAAACTGGTGGCAGCAGAGTGGTGTAGAAGACAATGGACAGCAGGTAGGCAATTGGATATTATGGCCAATCTAATCATTGCCATATGTTGTAGGTGAAACTCGGTACTGGTCCATGCCTTAGGGGTACTTTGCACATTACGACATCACAGGTGCGATGTCGGTGGGGTCAAATCGAAAGTGACACATATCCGGCGTCGCTGTCGACATTGCAGTATGTGAATCCTTTTATATACGATTAACGAGCGCAAAAGCGTCGTTACCGTATGATCGGTGTAGGGTCCGACATTTCCATAATTTTGCAGCAGCGATAGGTACGATGTAGTTCCTCGTTCCGGCAGGCAGCGCACATCACTGTGTGAGAAGCCGCAGGAGCGAGGAACATCAACTTACCTGCGTCCCGGCTGCTATGCGGAAGGAAGGAGGTGGGCGGGATGTTTACGTCCCGTTCATCTCCGGCCCTCCGCTCCTATTGGCCGCCTGCCGTGTGACGTCGCTGTGACGTCGCTGTGACGGCACAAGACCCGCCCCCTTAGGAAGGAGGCAGTTCGCCGGCCAGAGCGACGTTGCAGGGCAGGTAAGTGCATGTGAAGCTGCCGTAGTGATAATGTTCGCTACGGCAGCAATCACAAGATATCGCTGCTGCGACGGGGGCGGGGACTATCTCGCTCGGCATCGCAGCATCGGCTTGTGATGTCGTCGTGTGCAAAGTGCCCCTTACTCATTTTGACAAATGTAAGATTTTCAACATTTTTGACAGATAACTATGGTTGTGGCAAGGCCATCAGCAGTGACCATTTACCCATTACTCAACCCATTTACCACCGAGGACGTACCTGTTCATCCTAGGTTGCCTCCCTTTATTGAGAGCTTTCATGGAAACCCCACATTATTCTATGCCATTATAATGCCAGCACTCATAATAACACAGCATTTCTGCTGATCAGAGTGATGCTGAAGCATCGCTCTTAACAGCAAAAGTGATCAGATAGCGCAGGCATAAAGTCCCCTAAGAAGACTTGTAAAATCAATTAAAACTGTAAAAAAGTTTTAAAAATGTGAAAAAAATAAAAAATTTTAAAAGTCCAAAAAAACTCCCTTTTGTGCCCCATTAACAATAAAACAATAATAATAATAATAATAATAATAATAATAATAATAAAATACACATATTTGGTATTGCTGCATTTAGAAATACCCGATATTTCAACATATATATATAAATATATTAATATGATGAGGGCGTAGTGAGAAAAAATCGAAACTCCAGAATTATGTTTTTATGGTAGCCGTAACATTGCATTAAAATGGAATAACAGGAAATCAAAACATTTCTTGTATTTAAAAATGGTATAATTAAAAATGTCAGCTCAATATGCAAATAATAAGCCCTAAAACAGCCACAGGTTCCAAAAAATGTGAATGTTGTGGTTCTCGGAAAATGTTGACAAAAGTTCAATTCTTTTTTTTTTTTGACAAATTTCTGAATTTTTGTTCAATACTAAGATAAACGTAAAACTATACGTTTCGTGTCTACAAACTCATAATGACCTGGAGAATCATATTTCTATGTCACTTTTACCATATATAATGAGCATGGTAAATAAAAAAAAAAACAAATAATTGTGCAATTGGACTCTTTTTTGCAATTTCACTGCACTTGGATTTTTTTCCCCATTTTTCAGTACAATATGGGGTAGAATGAATGGTGTAATTCAAAAGTACAACTCGGCTCGCAAAAAACAAGTGCTCATACGAGAAAAAAAATAAGAAAGTTATTGCTCTTGTAAGAAAGGGAGGGAAAAACGAAAGACGGGAAAATTGTAGGTTGTTGAAGGGGTTAATGGCAGTTTGCCTGTAGCTGACTGGGGCAGGTTTCAGTACTAGTTCAATCTGTTGAGCGAAGGGTCCATAGTAACATTTTGCATACTTGCCACAGATAACCTGGTCTGCTTGGGTGTCACAGCCACTGACTGCAATGAGTACCCTCTCTGACAGTACACTGAAGGCTGGACATAACAGTACACCCAGAGAAAGCTGGGACAGTCCTTGCCACTGGTCCAATGTGCTGACTCAGAGATCCAAGTGATCATAACTGTCTGAGAAATACCAAAGAATAGGGCTGAATCCGGCTTTTCAGTGGGTGCGCCTCTGTTTGCTTAAAACAATGGTTACATTTTAAATACTGTATGTCAAGCTCAAGTAGTTTAGATGTGTGACGCTCTGGCCTATCAGGTTGTCACAGGGTATTGTGCAATCTGCCCTTCTGTGCAATATCCACCTCCTCCTTGGTTATGGGTCCCTAACCATTGGTGTTGCCAAAACTAGCTAATCAAAATCCTAGGAACACTCTGAACCACACCCACCAGACACACCAGTGGACGGCCTGAGTGGATTAGGGTCGCCCACTTGGGGGGTTGGTTAAGCGGAGGTCAGGAGTGTCAGGAGTAGAGGAGAGAGTAGTGTTGGAGGTGAAAGAGAGAGGAGGTCAGGAGCTGGGATGCCTGGAAGTACTAGGTAGCAGACGTTGGTCTGGACCTGGTAGGAGCTGGACCCCGGTCGCAGGGGATCGTGACAAGGGGCACAGCATTGTCGTGGAGGACAGCCGGCGGCCTTGTACCATCACTGAGCAGGGACCAGGGCACGTCGGGGTATGTGGACCCTAGGTCAGGGAGTAGCTTCAGGCAACCTGACAATTCACCCGACGAGGACGGAGCCTTCAATATCCACTCTCCACCAGCTCCAAAATCGGGGTACTAGCGCAACGAGGGGGATAGAACTTTCCACTAAAATGGTCCAGGACATCCCAAGCGTGAACCCTGAGACCAAACTCCCTCAGTTAGCCATACTGGGGAGCGGGACCCGATTAGTTTCAAGCTATAGGGACCAACTAGAAAAGAACAAGGTGCCAAGGGAAAGGTCACATATCAACAGGGAACACCAGCTGAAACGGGACCCAAACGTTCTCCCCGTCGGCGGCAGCGGTGTCCAGAACTTTGGTTTACTAAGTTGTTGGTGTCAGCTTCATGGACTGAGTGAGTACGCAAGTGACCCTTACCTCCCCAACGGCACGTCCCTCCACTATCACCGAGTCCCGGGGCATTCCCTCCTACCCATGGAGGGGTTAAACACCTGGCTGCCCACTCCATCGCCACCGGGTACTCCCAGCTGCAGAGGTGGTATTCCACCTTACCACACACTATGGGTGGCGTCACAAACTCTCCATACACCCCCTCCCTGTAAATACCCCCCTTCATTCGGATGGCCACGCGACCAGGTCCAGACGCCCCTCGAGTCACCGCAGATCTGGATCTGAGCAGCCCGGCTGCTGACACGGGGGCAGCACAGATGTGAATAAAAATCCTCTCCACTCTGTAGAACAGATGGATTTTTAATTCTATAGTTTACTGCTTATTGCCAATGTGATAAGCCTCCTCTGCTGTCTAGCATTTGTACAGTGCATTCCAGCTCTTTGCTTTAGAGCTTGCAAGTGCTGCTTTAAAGCTGATTGGATTGCTGGGTCTGACAGCTTCAGTACTCCAGTACTCCTCCAATGCTGCAGAGACAAATGTGACTATTGGCGAGTAGAGATGGGTACTCCCGAGCTGTAAAGATCTGGGATCGTACTGATCACATAGTGATCGTGCACACGATGCCGATCACGAGCTTTCCTAGGAAGCTTGTGTTACAGATCGCTTCCAGTTCGGGGCCAGGGGCTGTAAAAAAAAAAAAGCTTATTTTGTCTGGCAATCAAAATACAAGGATGGACCATTAATTTTCTTTTAATTATTTAAAAAATAATTTAAAAAAAAGGCGTTGGATCCTGCCGTGTTTTGATCACCAGTCAGGTAAAGCCTGACAGCTGGGGGCTGGGATTCTCGGCAGCCCTGGAAAAGGCACAATGTTTTTTAGCGCCATTTCCAGGCACTTTACCCAGCTCATCAGCAGCCCTGGTGGCGGTGTCACGCTGGGTAATAAAGGGGTTAATACCAGCTTTTTTTCTCAGATGGTACAAAGCTCGAAATTCATGGTCTCATGCCAAATTAGACATGGCCACAATTAATTTCTGGTAAACAGTAAAAAAAAAACACAACACATAGAGCAAAATTTTATTAAAACAAAAAAAAACATTTAGAGACTCCATCTTTAGAGTATGATTGCACTTGCGTTTCGCATTGTAACACCCCGCATGGACTGACTCTTTCAGGACAGGAGTGCCTCAGCTGCCTGGTAAAACATGCAGCTGATCCGCTCCTGTTGGGAGATTGTGCGCCGTGATGCGATGCAACACTCACACAGTGACAGTCAAAGTTCAGTTAACAGGACCTTCGATGATGTCATAGTCATGTGACCAGTCTGTAAGCCATTGTCTGTACAACATTCACACCAGATTAGTCACATGGCTATGACGTAATGGAAGGTCCTTTAACCCAGGGGCAAAGCAATGATTGGACTCAGAAGCAGGCAGGAGACAGAGTTTGCAGGACGCGTCGCGGGAACTGTAAGTATAATCACAATGTTTATTATTAACTATATTCTTTATTTTACAGCCCCCCCCCCCGCCTCATACCATAACTGTAAAGCCCGAGTTCGGTGATCAGATGCAAGTCCACGTTATCTCGATCCCGATCCCGATTTTTACAAAACAATCAGGCGAGGCTCCCAATCCCGACCATTATGGGGATCACCCATCACTTTTGGCGAGCATACAGTTCAGAACAATGACCCAAATATGCCACTGTCACGCTAGGTACGGGGAAGTACCAAGCAAGCAGCAAAAGGTAAGTGAAAGGGATCCTTGCATCTAGGGAAGGGGGAGACGGTGACCCTTGACCAATCCTATAGCTGATCCATGGGCTCCCTCACCACCATAGATAGGTTCTGCACCTATGCACCAAGCCAGATAACTGACCCTAGGTATCCCTAGAGCTGGACCCTAAATAGGGAATGGGTGGAATCAGCTCTTCGTCAACCCCACTAAACTCTAAAGTAAGACACAAGGGGGGCTAAAGTAAGGCCGGTTTCACACATCCGGCTTTTTGCCATTTTGCCGGATGCGGCGCTCTCCCGTACAGTTAATACAGTACAATGACAGCGCTGTAACTTCTGGGTCACATGCTCCGGTCACATGACAGCATGTGACCGGTGCTTGTTGCACTGTCACTGTACTGTATTAACTGTACGGGAGAGCGCCGCATCCGGCAAAACGGCAAAAAGCCGGATGTGTGAAACCGGCCTCAGACACATGAGCAAAAAGCATGAACTACTTATCCACAGATGACACACACAGACAGAAGATCAGCAAGTTTCAGAAAAAACTGAATAATATTACCAGCACCAGTCTAAGGAAAAAGGGAGTATTTAAGTACCAAGAGAATACTTGATGATCATCAGCTGGGTTGAAGGCGAGCTCCTGCTGGGTCCAGAAGGAGGGAGAGATGAAAATCCAGCAGGAAAACTACCTATTACAATGAATAATAACTGCAGGAACTATAGAAAGTCGGAAAATTCTGTGCAGTCAAATGTTGTGACCTTCTATAGCCAGAAACTACATGACAGCTGCGTGACAGCCACTAGCTGGAATTGTCAATCTTCAGGCAATCACCACCCTTTGGAAAGCAGTGAGAAGGGAGGCAAGGAAGTGGTGCGCTCCTGAAGAGAGATCTTGAGAAAACCACTGTAATAGGAGTAAAACTAGATTTTTGCTGTGAATGACACAGCCAGCAACTAAAAGAAGCATATATTAATTTTTAGCCTCAGAAATGTTAAGCCGCTGTTCTTGAACTACATCCCCCAGCAGGATCTATCGGAATGAGATGAGCAGATAAGCAACAGGTGCGGTGACACCAGGTAGTCAGATCTTGGTTTGTAACTGTACTCATTGTCATTTATCATTTCCCTTCTCTGTCACCGGGAGCCCTCCGATCTTTCATTACCTAGCTGCAAATATTCAATTAAATTTTGATAATGACAGCATGTTGACATGGTTAAACACACACACAAGCTCCAGAAATGGCTTTGAAGTGTTCACAGCTGAGCCCAGGAATCGCACTCAGCCTTGTCAGACCCAGAATATCTTTACATATCAACAATGTTACAGCAGCCATGGGGAATACTATCATTTTTCACAATAAATGTTGAAGAAGGCAAGAGGGAAAGAGAGGGAGAGCAGAAGCTGCAATCTTAAAACATGAATAAATTAACAAAAGACATAGTAGTAAAGTGCACTCCACAAGTGACAGCAGCAGAGAGCAGATGCTCCAAGGCAGCAGACTCCAAATGTAGCATTAAGCCCCCCTGGCACATGAGAATGAAAGTGGGCCTGGAGGGGTAATGTTAAGTATTATGAAATGATGGAGACGAGACAATATTAAAAGGGAAGTTGGTACAACAGCAGATTGCTTTATATTTAATCTGTAATCTTTGTTTCACAGTAATAGCTTTATATAATAACTTTTTAATTCAACATCAGTGGGAGTTGATGGGTTGAATCAAAAAGTTGCCAAAATTCCCACTGTACTGGGTTTTTTTTTAAATAAATTTTGATAAATTAAGCATAAGTTGTGCTCTTTCCTTATCTTCAGTCTCTTTAAAAGATGGAAGAAGCCCATCTGCTGCCCACAGTCTATGGACACAGTCTTTTGCAATTCTGTTATAGATTGGTCCACTATTGCCATTGCCACTATTGGTGATTGTATATTAAGCCAAATTAGTAGAACCTTATGTAAGGGCTTGCTCACACGAGCCTATAACACAGCCGAGTGCACTCAGACCAGTGTTATACCATGGTTCAGTAGAGTTTTACGAATTGGCATGAGAAAACAGTCATAACATCCTTAGAGTTCCTCTGCAAATGGGATCACAGCCACCCATACAAGTCTATGGATGTGTGAGAAACATCTTGGATGTCACCCAAGTTTAGACTGATATATGCTGAGACACACCATGAAAAAGAGGGAGAAATTAAACGCTTATCTTCTCCGCACCTGTGTTCTGATTCTCACATGCGAAAAAATTGGATTGTAATGTAATTCGGGGCAGTAGTTATGGGAAAAATATAAGATTTCCATTTCCCAGTACGCTACAGAAAGGAAAAGATGGATGTGTGACGCCCTGGCCTATCAGGTCATCACAGGGTATTGTGCAATCTGCCCTTCTTCATGATATCCATCTCCTCCTTGGTTACGGGTCCCTGACCTTTGGTGTTGCTAAGAACAAGCCAATCAATACCCTAGGAACACTCTGCACCACACCCACCAGACACACCAGTGGACAGCCTGATGGGAATAGGGTCGTCCACTTGGAGGGTTGGTTAGGGAGGGTCAGGAGTGTCAGGAGCAATGAGTTGAGTGGTGACTCTCGAGAGAAGAGGTCAGGAGCTGGGATCCTTGAGACTACTAGGTGGCAGACGTTGGTCTGGGCCTGGTAGGAGCTGGACCCCGGTCACAGGGGATTGTGACAAGGGGCACGGATGGTCGAGGAGGACAGCCAGCGACCTTGTGCCATCACCGGGCAGGGGCCAGGGAACGACAGGGTACGTGGACCCTGGGCCAGGAAGTAGCTTTAGGCGTCCTGGTAATTTACACGACGAGTACTAGGGCAACGAGGGGGATAGGACTTTCCCATTACATAGTCCAGAAAATTCCAAGCGTGAACCCTGAGAGCAAGCGGTGAGCGGGACCCGTTTAGTTGTATGCTAAAAGGGACCAACTACAGAAAAGAGGTACCAAGGTCAAGGTCAAAGGTTAACAAGCAACACCAAGGAACACGGGATCCAGGTGTGCTCCCTCCCTGCTGCAGTGAAATCAAGAACTTTGGTTTACCATGGTTGTCAGTGTCAGTGTTATTGGACTGAGTGAGTACGCAATTAACCCTTACCGGCCCGACGGCACCTCCCCGACACCCTCACCGAGTCCCGGGGGCATTCCCCCTACCCGTGGAGGGGTTAAACACCTGGCTGTCCACACAATCGCCACTGGGTACTCCCAATCGCAGCGGTGGTACCCCATCTTACCACGCACCATGGGTGGCGTCACAAACCTTCCACACCTTCCCTTTTAAATACCCCCCTTTATTCCGGGTGGCCACGCGACCCCGACCCCTCGGATCCGGAGACCCCTCGAGCCACTGCCGATCCGGATCCGAGTGGCAGCTGTAGGCTGCCGAAGCGAGGGCGACACAGATGTCTTGTGTGTGTTTGTCATTTTTTAAATCTATGTATTTATTTTATATCAGTCCAAAGATGCAGACAGCATGTGTGATTCCAACCAATCAGACGTTGTCAGAGAGGTTGGTGGCATGGTCTGACTGCAGCCAATCAAAGACTGCAGTAGACGAGGAAAGCAGTAAATATGTATGAGAGGTAATGAGAGGCCCCAGAAGTAGCATTGCAGCCATGAGGAGACTCGGTAAGTATTCCCTGCTTTAAACATTTTGCTTTCTTTTATTTTTTACAGTGATTTCCCTGGCTAATCACAGCTATGCCAATACTTGACATGACTGTGATGGGGCCAGGAGAGGATGGTTTCTGCAAACCGAACATGTACTGATCCAAAAAAAACATTTCCGACTTTTCAGTCAAATGTTCGTTTTTTTCAATCCAAATTGAATCTTGCCAAGGATCGTATGATTTTGAAATGTTCAGTTTTTGTTCGATCAAGATCGCTCCTTTCTAATAGCTACCAAGAGGAAAGTCAACTAACCAAAGGGATTTCATAACCTATTGAAGAGTTTGTCATATTTGCAGTAGTTATTTGTTATTGAACTGAACTGTATCTATTACTTCTTG
The DNA here is from genome assembly GCF_048569485.1 of Anomaloglossus baeobatrachus. Classification (NCBI taxonomy): domain Eukaryota; kingdom Metazoa; phylum Chordata; class Amphibia; order Anura; family Aromobatidae; genus Anomaloglossus; species Anomaloglossus baeobatrachus. The sequence goes on from NC_134356.1 coordinate 586,309,634, forward strand.
TTCCCATTAGGCTGTTTTGAAACATTGTTGTACTCTGTGGCCTCCTATAGAGATTCTTGAGCAAAGGAGCAACGTTCCTATGAAAGTATAGTGTTGTAGCATGAAGATCTTTGAGGAAATCTCCTACGGCTGCATTATCCAATTTTACCTCTTTTTAAATCTCTGTCAGCCAAAACTAGTCAATTTATTACACCACTTATGCTACTAGTGCATAATCAGCTATAACCAATACACTGTATGCTTATCTTGGATGGGCGTGACTAAGTCTCAAACAGGTCTTCATTGAAGCAGCTCATGGTAAGGTTAAGCTTGGCTGCTGGTAGACACCAGTACCCCTCCAGGGAAGTCCATGGGACTGCAGAAGCTGACCAGAGGGTCAAAGACACAGGAGTGAGGTACATGAGGGCTATACAGAGGCATAGTCAGACAATCCAAGGTCAGCACAAGCAGCAGAGGTTCTGGATACAAGCCAGGGTCAGGAATGGAGACTTTTGACAGGACGGTTAAACAGGTCAAGTCCAAAACAGGGGATTCAATACAAGAAAACATGAGCACAGAACTCTAGCAGACAAGCAACTAGAAACCATGTTCAGATAGAGAATGGTGGAAGGAGTTACCTAACATAGAGTCTGCTACCATGGGATAGGTCAGGGGAACTAATCTCTGCAGGACACAACGGGGATAAATTGCTTCAGAGAGCAGCCACTCTCCTCTAAGGCTTAATTGAAGTACATGCTGAAGCAGGAGTGCAATTAAATTTTGCAAAAGAAAACTCAGCGAGAAAACCTGACACAGAAATCCGTGTGGTGAGTGGGGTGGTGCTAAGTAGTTATGCGAGTTGTTGCCATGACAGTACCCCCCTTAATCACCCCTCTTCTTTAAGCCAGTTTGGCAGAAAAAATGCTCAAAAATAATAGAGACATACAGTAGATGTTGTTGGCTGGCTACCATGACCTTTCTTTAGGATGAAAACCCTTCCAGTCAACCAGATAGAAGGTCTTCCCCCTATTTATCTAGGCATTCAGGATGTCCTTCACTTCAAATATGTCCAAAGGACCCACTAGAGCAGGAGTGGAAGCAGGAGTAAGGAGCCTGGAGAAGGGATTAAGGACTACTAGTTTTCGGAGAGTGACATGGCAAGAATTAGTGATCTATAGGTTCTCCAGAAACTGATTTTCCTGAGAACTTTGAATTGCCCAAGGAATAGAGAAGCGAGCTTATAAGACAGTACCTTAAGGCAAATGTCGAAAGACTACAGCCAGACCTTGACTACAAGTCAGTAATGGAGAGTTGAACCTCTGAACTCTCTTCTTGACTGCTTGGGACTTAATCCTGGATACAGCCTTGAGGAGAGAAACATGGATCTGCTGCCAGATTGAAAGAAATTTCCTTAAGAGGAATCAGCTGCTAGTACATCGGAGGAAGCAGACATAGGAGAGGATACTTTGAGGTGCTGGGAATAAACAAAAAAGAATGGAAATGCTCCAGAAAACTCCCAGGCATGGTTGTTGTAAGAAAACTCTTCATAAGGGAGTAGTTGCACTCAGTTATCTTGAAGGGCAGAGTTGAAGTGGTGATGGAAGTTCTTGAGAATTTAATTTACCTGTTCCACTTCCCCGTTGGTCTGTGAATGGCAAGCAAAGGAAAATCCAGTTGTATATTCATATACTATATTTTGAAGTGAACTGACCTCCACAATCTGAGACTATGTGGAGACAAAGACCATGGATACGAAAAATGTGCTGGAAGCCTCCAAGCCACTTCTTTTAACCATCCCCATTGTTTTCATCCTCTTCAGCCTGCTTGACTCTGTACCAGGTCTGTTGTTTACCATGTAGGCCTCTGATGTCAGTTTTTACCATGCCATTGTGGTGGACATTGTGATGTCATGATGTGCATTCCCCAAAATGCTAACTAGGTCTCATGATATGCAGATCTTAACTTCAATGGCACTGGGTGCTTTGGCCTACTCAGAACAAATATGGCCGGCGATGGCAATGACGCACTCGCAACAGCAGAAAGTGAAAAGTAGGGAAGACTAAATAGTGAGCTGAGGTTGAGGCGGGAAAGGTAAATAGTGAGATGAGAATTTTATTTATTTTTTTACATCCTATATTTGTTATGCTCTGGAGTCGCAGGAGAACTCGGAGCATAATAAGAACACTGAATTTCCAACAAATAACTTCAATATCAATCAAATTTCCCTTGCAAATTCAATTAATTTGCTGAATTTGAAGCTCCGCAGATTCGCTCATCTAAAATGAGGACTATCCATTTCAAAAGTGTAAAAAAAAATTAAATTTGATCTGTAGTGTTGTGTAAATATGAAATATATCACTATAACTTTTGTTTTTAAAGGGGTTGTCCGTAGAGATGAGCAAACCGGTCGCGGTTCGGCTCGAGTTCGGTTCGCCGAACGGAGGTCTCGTTCGAGTTCGGCTCGGCGAACCGTTTCGGTGAAACACTCGAACCGCATAGGAAACAATGGGAGGCAATCACAAACACATAAAAACACCTAGAAAACACCCTCAAAGGTGTCCAAAAGGTGACAAACAACTCACAACACAACACAAACACATGGGAAAGTGACAAGGACATATACTCATGCGAAAACAAAAGAGCTGGACAATGAAAAGAGGAGGAGACACAGATATATGAGTATATGCAAGGAAACATCGATGCCATTACTGTGCAACTTGAGCCCTGCTCATTTTAGGCTTCCAATCTGGATAAATTGCCTGAGCTTGCCACGTACGCCTTGGGGATCTTGTCGTGTCCTGCAGCCAGCGTTCTCTCGGAACCTGTCTTCAGTGCTGCTTGGGGTCTGCTGGCAGATAAGCACACGCGTCTCAGAGGACTTTTCTTCCCCTGGGTCATCCAGGGGAGGCGAAAGGCACGCGTATTTTTGAGAGTGCTTCATGCAAAGCATCTTTTTCATTTTGAAAAGGGGGATCAACTGATGCCAGTCAAGTGGGGTGTGTGTGGCCCAATTAGTGGAAACGAGGGAGACTGTGGTTGGAGTCCCCTCGCTGTGTTTCTAAAAAAACCAAGATGAACAAGTCATGGCTCTCAGAGGACTTTTCTTCCCCTGGGTCACCCAGAGGACGCGAAAGGCATGCGTATTTTTGAGAGTGCTTCATGCAAAGCATCTTTTTCCTTTTGAAAAGGGGATCAACTGATGCCAGTCAAGTGGGGTGTGTGTGGCCCAATTAGTGGAAACGAGGGAGACTGTGGTTGGAGTCCCCTCGCTGTGTTTCTAAAAGAACCAAGATGAACAAGTCATGGCTCTCAGAGGACTTTTCTTCCCCTGGGTCAGCCAGAGGAGGCGAAAGGCATGCGTATTTTTGAGAGTGCTTCATGCAAAGCATCTTTTTCATTTTGAAAAGGGGATCAACTGATGCCAGTCAAGTGGGGTGTGTGTGGCCCAATTAGTGGAAACGAGGGAGACTGTGGTTGGAGTCCCCTCGCTGTGTTTCTAAAAGAACCAAGTTGAACAAGTCATGGTTCTCAGAGGACTTTTCTTCCCCTGGGTCAGCCAGAGGAGGCGAAAGGCATGCGTATTTTTGAGAGTGCTTCATGCAAAGCATCTTTTTCATTTTGAAAAGGGGGATCAACTGATGCCAGTCAAGTGGGGTGTGTGTGGCCCAATTAGTGGCAACAAGGGAGACTGTGGTTGGAGTCCCCTCGCTGTTTTTTACATGATTTTCGAAGTGCATGACATGCCTAAGAGGTTTAGTTTCGGCATGTCAAACTTGTTGGCTACAGAAAGGCTGCCTTTACACCCTTTTGTCACCGAGGATTTTCGAGACCTTTTGCCCATTGCAGTGCCCCAAGAGCCGATGGCCATTTGCCACTCCTTCTCCAAGAAAGGGGTGCCTGCGCTAACACAGCAGGTCGCACACAACATCACCGCTTCCTTGAGAAACTCTGTGTGTGACAGGGTGCATTTCACCACAGATACTTGGAACAGTAAGCATGGACAGGGGCATTACATGTCGCTGACTGGGCACTGGGTAACTATGGTGATAGATGGAGAAGTGTCTGCTGTACAAGTCTTTCCGTCCCCACGAGTTTTGTGTTTAAATCCTTCCTCTGTATGTACAAGTTCCTCCACTGCTTCTGCCTCATCAACCTCGTGTTGTTCCTGCACCTCAGCCCAAACCCTGTGTGGTCAGGCCACACTTCCTTGTAACTGCGCCCAAGGAATCCCACACACCTCCTTACTATGCTGGCAGCAGAGCTCAAGGCCATCAGGCAGTCAAATGTTTACTTTGAAATGTAGGGGAAATGTGAGACACCGCTGAGGAATTGTGGACGGTTAGCTCTGTAGAGTGAGACCGAGTTTCATCAATGGTTGTCTCCACTCAACCAGCAGCCAGGAAATGCCGGGTGCGACAATGATGCTAAACAGTCTGCGGCCCTTCTTCAGGGCAATGTGACACATGTGCCTTGTATGGCTCACGTGTTGAATCCGAATCTCCAGCAATTTTTAAAACACTATCCCGGCCTACATGTCCTTCTGTCGAGGGCACGGTGTAACGCCTGCCTGAATCGACACACTCAGACGGTCTGTAAAGGATAGGCTAGAGGGAACCCACTCACCAAGATGGACCCCCAGAACCCTGAGACCCTTTAATCCCTATACAGTGATGTTGAATGACACAGGGCCCAAGTTGATCAATACCTGTGGAAGGCTGCAGTTCCAGAGAATAGTAGTCATGCAGGGTCAAAACATTAATTGAGGAAGAGGAACAGAATGGGAGGGACAGGACTTAATCAGAAAACAAGCAAAGGTGAAATGCAAATCGGCCAATGAGGTACCTAAACAGCAAGCAGGAAAAGTAGTCAGGTAACAAGCACACAAACTCATAAAACTAAACTGGGGGTAACAGTAACCATAGGTTCATAGCTATGTCTGGCAGTCGTCTTCAGACAGGAGGGGCCTAAAAAAGGGTGATGTGTCTTCCCATTGGTTGTAGCTGAATGATGGTACTTCATTCTGTGAGATACCCACCACCTGCATTCAGCCTGTGGTTCTGCATCTGTCAAGGTAACGCATCCCAGTGGGTGAGCATAACCTGCGTCCACCTGGGCCGCTGGCATCGACTCCTCTCCCATCATCAGCACTATGCACGAAAGGAACACGTTGTCACCTTGCGACAGGAGTACAAATTGACGTAGCGGACTACGGTAGTGACTTAGTAGCCGTGTGCGGCAATGATGCAAACATGGCAGTGTGCCTTCGTCAGGCCCATGTGACACACGTGACTTGTATGGCTCACGTGTTTAATCTGATTCTCCAGCAATTTTTCAAACAACATCCCGGCCTACACGGCCTTGTGCAGCGGGCACGCTACTATGTGCTCACTTCCATCGTTCGCACCCAGTAGCTCAACAACTTTCATTGCTCCTGAAGTCTTAAGGTCTGGCGGTTATACGTCAGAAATGCGATGTTCCGACAAGCAGGAATTTTAATCTGAACATGTTGCAGCGTCTGTGGCAGCACCGCAGAGCCAAGCTGAAATACGTTATGACGTATACCCTGGGCTAACTTAATCCAGAGGTGGTGCAGATCACGCTGCTGGAGTGGTGTCAGATCAAGGACATATGCACCGTTCTACATAGTTTACAAATGTCGACGCAGATGTTTAACACTGGCGATGACATTCTCAGCGTGACAATTCTGGTCATCTACATGATGGAACACACTATAAGTATTATTCGGAGTCACGTGTTGGTCCAAGAGGAAGGGAGGAAGTACTGGAGGAGTCATATGCGGAAGGGATAACAATATCTACAAGGTCCAGACGGTCAGCGGCACCTTGGCGGCAGTCATGGTATGGTGGGGGAGAGGGATTATCAAGGGAGCATAGTATCAGCAAAACAGTTGAGGAAGATGCAGGAGCCCAGGAAGAAATGGAAGACGAACTGGCGATGGGCATGGAAGACTCAGCAGATTAGTGAGAGCTTGCTCACATTTTGGTTGTGCGAGGTTGTGGGGGGAGGGCAGAGGAAGGAGGCACGATTCTCATCTCTCCGCCACCAACACACCAAGGACTTGGTCCTCCTGGATGCTCAAGACACATGAGCGCCTTCTGGCTGCACTACCTATAATATGACCCTCGGATTGTACGAACTCCAAGTCATGCTGACTACTGGGTTGCCACACTGTTAGATCCCCGCTACAACACAAAATTTTGCAAAATAACTCCCGCTATAGAAAGGGACGCACGTATGCAGGATTATCAGCAGAAGGTGGTAGGCAATCTTACATCTGCTTTTCCACTAAACACCAGTGGTGCACAGAGTGAATCTCAACTAGAGATGAGCGAACCGGTCCCGGTTCGGCTCGAGGCGGTTCGCCGAACGGGGGTCTGGCTCGAGTTCGGCTCGTCGAACGTTCGACGAACCGAACTCGAGCCCATAGGAAACAATGGCAGGCAATCACAAACACAGTAAAACACCTAGAAAACACCCTCAAAGGTGTCCAAAAGGTGACAAACAACTCACAACACAACACAAACACATGGGAAAGTGACAAGGACATGTACTCATGCGAAAACAAAACAGCTGGACAAGGAAAAAGAGGAGGACACACAGATATAGGCATGGCACGCCCTTCTAAAGTCATGTAAAACACCGCAAGGTGACTCCAAGCGGAGTCTCCCTTTTTTCCAAAAATTGGGCCCCACACACCCACCCCTTCAGTGGCAGCAGTTGTGCCCCAGTTGTACACTTCACAGCTAGATTTGCATCAAGCACATTCAAAAATACGCCATTCTTATCCGTCCCCAGGATGACACCGGGGTAGGTAGCAAAGTCTTTCCTGATCCCAGCTCTGTTCATCTTGGCTTCTTTTAAAAACACAGCAAGCAAGGGTTACTCCAAGCGGAGTCTCCCTTTTTTCCAAAAATTGGGCCCCACACACACCCACCCCTTCAGTGGCAGCAGTTGTGCCCCAGTTGTACACTTCACAGCTAGATTTGCATCAAGCACATTCAAAAATACGCTATTCTTAACCGTCCCCAGGATGACACCGGGGTAGGTAGCAAAGTCTTTCCTGATCCCAGCTCTGTTCATCTTGGCTTCTTTTAAAAACACAGCAAGCAAGGGTTACTCCAAGCGGAGTCTCCCTTTTTTCCAAAAATTGGGCCACACAGACACCCACCCCATCAGTGGCAGCACTTGGGCCCTAGTTGCAAACAGGATGTTTTGATTTGCATCAAGCACATTCAAAAATACGCTATTCTTAGCCGTCCACAGGATGACACCGGGGTAGGTAGCAAAGTCTTTCCTGATCCCAGCTCTGTTCATCTTGGCTTCTTTTAAAAACACAGCAAGCAAGGGTTACTCCAAGCGGAGTCTCCCTTTTTTCCAAAAATTGGGCCACACAGACACCCACCCCATCAGTGGCAGCACTTGGGCCCTAGTTGCAAACAGGATGTTTTGATTTGCATCAAGCACATTCAAAAATACGCTATTCTTAGCCGTCCACAGGATGACACCGGGGTAGGTAGCAAAGTCTTTCCTGATCCCAGCTCTGTTCATCTTGGCTTCTTTTAAAAACACAGCAAGCAAGGGTTACTCCAAGCGGAGTCTCCCTTTTTTCCAAAAATTGGGCCACACAGACACCCACCCCATCAGTGGCAGCACTTGGGCCCTAGTTGCAAACAGGATGTTTTGATTTGCATCAAGCACATTCAAAAATACGCTATTCTTAGCCGTCCCCAGGATGACACTGGGGTAGGTAGCAAAGTCTTTGCTGACCCATGACTTGTTCATCTTGGCTTCTTTTAAAAACAATGTAAGCAAGGGTTACTCCAAGCGGAGTCTCCCCTTTTTTCCAAAAATTGGGCCCCACACACACCCACCCATTCAGTGGCAGCAGTTGTGCCCCAGTTGTACACTTCACAGCTAGATTTGCATCAAGCACATTCAAAAATACGCCATTCTTATCCGTCCCCAGGATGACACCGGGGTAGGTAGCAAAGTCTTTCCTGATCCCAGCTCTGTTCATCTTGGCTTCTTTTAAAAACACAGCAAGCAAGGGTTACTCCAAGCGGAGTCTCCCTTTTTTCCAAAAATTGGGCCACACAGACACCCACCACATCAGTGGCAGCACTTGGGCCCTAGTTGCAAACAGGATGTTTTGATTTGCATCAAGCACATTCAAAAATACGCTATTCTTAGCCGTCCCCAGGATGACACCGGGGTAGGTAGCAAAGTCTTTGCTGACCCATGACTTGTTCATCTTGGCTTCTTTTAAAAACAATGTAAGCAAGGGTTACTCCAAGCGGAGTCTCCCTTTTTTTCCAAAAATTGGGCCACACAGACACCCACCCCATCAGTGGCAGCACTTGGGCCCTAGTTGCAAACAGGATGTTTTGATTTGCATCAAGCACATTCAAAAATACGCTATTCTTAGCCGTCCCCAGGATGACACCGGGGTAGGTAGCAAAGTCTTTCCTGATCCCAGCTCTGTTCATCTTGGCTTCTTTTAAAAACACAGCAAGCAAGGGTTACTCCAAGCGGAGTCTCCCTTTTTTCCAAAAATTGGGCCACACAGACACCCACCCCATCAGTGGCAGCACTTGGGCCCTAGTTGCAAACAGGATGTTTTGATTTGCATCAAGCACATTCCAAATCCACAAGCATTTACTCTCCCCAGGATGACACAGGGGTAGTAAATTCCTTCTGGATCCATGACTTGTTCATTTTGATGAACGTCAGTCTGTCCACATTGTCACTGGACAGACGCGTGCGCTTATCTGTCAGCACACACCCAGCAGCACTGAATACACGTTCAGAGACAACGCTGGCAGCTGGACACGACAAAATCTCCAAGGCGTAAGTTGCGAGCTCTGGCCATTTTTGTAGGTTTGAAGCCCAAAAGGAGCAAGGCTCCAGTTGCACAGTCATGGCATCGATGTTCATTTGGAGATACTCCTGTATCATCCTCTCCAGCCGTTGACTATGTGTCAGACTTGTTGTCTCTGGTGGCCTTGCAAAAGAGGGTCTAAAAAAATTATGAAAAGATTCCATAAAATTGCTGTTACCGGCACCAGAAAAGGTCCTACTGGTACGGGTAGACTGTTGAAGATGACGAGACCGTCCCATGTTTGTCAAGTTACAACTGGGAGATTCACTCCCTGCACCTGCATGGTTGTTTGGTGGAAAAGCCGAGCTAAGATCTAGTAACAGCTTCTGCTGATACTCCTGCATACGTGCGTCCCTTTCTATGGCTGGAATTATGTCAAAAAATTTGGACTTGTACCGGGGATCTAATAGTGTGGCAATCCAGTAGTCATCATCACTTCTAATTTTGACAATACGACTGTCATGTTGGAGGTAGTGCAACAAAAAGGCACTCATGTGTCTTGCGCAGCCATGCGGACCAAGTCCATGCTGTGTTTGTGGCATAGAGGTGCTACCCGTTCTTTCTTCCTCTGACATCTGACCCCAACCTCTTTCAACTGAAATTTGACCAAGGTCTCCCTCATCCGCTGAGTCTTCCATGTCCATGGACAGTTCGTCCTCCATTTCTTCATGTTCTCCTGCACCTTGCTCAACATTTCGCCTGCTACTATGCGCCCTTGTCGATCCCTGTCCCCCATGGTCCCATGCCTGCTGCGTTGGTGATGATGAACGTCTGGACCTTCGTGATGTTGTTGTCCCTTGCGCATATGAATCCTCCTGTAGTTCCTCCCCTTCATGTTGTCCCACCCCCTGACTCCGAATAGTGTTTAGCGTGTGCTCCAGCATGTAAATGACTGGAATCGTCATGCTGATAATGGCATTGTCAGAGCTAAACATATTCGTCGCCATGTCGAAACTGTGCAGAAGGGTGCATAGGTCCTTGATCTGAGACCACTCCATCAGGGTGATCTGCCCCACCTCTGCATCTCGTTGGCCCAGGCTATACGTCATGACGTATTGCACCAGGGCTCTGCGGTGCTGCCACAGTCGCTGTAACATGTGGAGAGTTGAATTCCAGCGTGTCGCCACATCGCATTTCAGGCGATGAACCGGCAGGCCGAAAGACTTCTGGAGCGATGCAAGTCGCTCTGCTGCGGCGCTTGAACGGCGGAAGTGAGCTGACAGTTTTCGTGCCCTGTTCAGAAGGCCATCTAGGCCGGGATAGTGTGTTAAAAATTGCTGCACGACAAGGTTCAACACGTGAGCCATACAAGGTACGTGTGTCACCTTGCCCAGGCGAAGTGCCGCACCCAGGTTTGCAGCATTGTCGCACACGGCCTTACCAGGCTGCAGTTTGAGTGGAGACAACCATTTATTAAACTCGGACCGCAAAGCTGACCACAACTCCTCAGCTGTGTGACTCTTATTACCAAGACATGTCAAGCTAAAGACCGCCTGATGCCGTTGCGCTCTGCTGCCAGCATAGTAATGAGGGGTGCGTGATTCCTTCTGCGCAGTGAGAACGCTGGTGGCCTGACCAGGCAGGCTTGGGGCGGAGGTGGAGGACCCAGATGAGGTGGAGGATGCAGAAGCAGTGGCGGAACTTGGACAGACAGAGGATTGACACACAAGTCGTGGGGACGGCAAGACTTGTGCAGCAGACCCTTCACCATCTATCACCATAGTTACCCAGTGCCCAGTCAGCGACATGTAACGTCCCTGTCCATGCTTACTGGTCCAAGTATCGGTGGTGAAATGCACCCGTTCACACACAGAGTTTCTCAAGGAAGCGGTGATGTTGTGTGCGACATGCTGGTGTAGCGCGGGCACACCTTTCTTAGAGAAGTAGTGGCGACTAGGCATCTGGTACTGGGGCACAGCGACAGACATAAGGTCTCTAAAATCCTGTGTGTCCACTAGGCGGAAAGGCAGCATTTCGGTAGCCAACAGCTTACAGAGGGATAGAGTCAACCTCTTAGCTTTGTCATGGGTCGGAGGAAGTGGCCTTTTATTTGACCACATCTGAGGGACAGAGATCTGGCTGCTGTGTGTAGACGGTGTTGAGTAGGGTGTCCCTGGAAAAATGCAGGTTTGTGAGGAAAGTGCAGGCGGAGACATGATGTTGCCTTCATCCAACGTTGGTGCTATCGATGTCTGAGAGAGCTGTACACACTCACTTGTTTCCCCTTCCAAACCAACTGACGACCTTACAAGCAAACTGCCTGTTGCGGTTACAGTGGTGGAAGTTTTGCGTGGAAAAACAGGTGTGGCAGCTGTCCCCACAGTCCTAGAAGATGAAGAGCGCGCGGATGCAGTGGAAGGGGCGGGCGGTGGATGGTTCGCTCCGCTAGGCCGCATTGCAGCACGGTGAGCTTCCCACCGGGACTTATGATATTTATTCATGTGACGATTCATGGAAGAAGTTGTCAAACTGCTGAGCTTTTGACCTCTACTAAGAGAATCATGACAAATGTTACATATCACATGAGTTGGGCGATCTTTTTCGATGTGAAAAAAGGACCAGGCTAGGCAAGGCTTAGAGGCCATGCGACCTGTTGATCCACCCCGAATAATGCTCATAGGCAGAGTGGTGGCTGAGGATGCAGTTGTAGACGTGCTACCAGTGCTCCGACTCTGTCCAGGAAGGCGCAAGGTAACTTCGTCGTCGGTTGCATCCTCCTCCACCGCCTCTGTTGACCTCCTCGAGTGCCTGACTGGGGGTTGACAGTAGGTGGGATCTAGAACGTCATCATCAATTGTTGTGTTTGCACTCCCCTCCCCCTCAGACCGAGCCTCTTCTTGCCCTGACGGAATATTTAAGTTGTCATCCCAATCGGGTATCTGCGTCTCATCTTCATCAGTATGTTCCTCATTGTCTATAACCACAGGTGTTACAGTTTGTGACAAAGGGTCAACATTATGCTCAGAAACTTGGTCCTCACGGCCTGAATCTGAGTCACAAAGGTTCTGGGCATCACTGCAGACCATTTCCTGTTCTGTACTCACTGTAGCTTGGGAGCAGACCTCTGATTCCCAGGCTATAGTGTGACTGAACAGCTCTGCAGACTCAGCCATCTCAGTTCCACCATACTGTGCAGGGCTGATGGAGACTTCAGAGCTGGGAGAAATCAAGTGTGATTGGGATGACAACTCAGAGGACTGGTGTTTTTTGGATGCGGTACTTGAAGTGGCTGAGAGGGCACTTGTTGGACCACTTGAGATCCATTCAAGCATTTTCCTTTTTTGCCCATCATCTACCTTTCTTCCTGTTGTTCGTGTCCGTAAAAAAGGGAGCACATCGGATTGTCCACGGTAAGTAGTAGACATCTTACTTTTGCTGGTAGATGGTCTATCTTCAGCAGATGATAATGGAGCTTTGCCACCTTCCCCACGGACAAAACCTTTTTTGCCTTTTCCACCACGCCTCTTCCCCTTTCCACCAGCATCTGTCATTTTGCCACTCATGTTGATTGCGACAAGATTGTGGACTGAAAATGTGGTAGTAAAAATTGAGAGGTGGTGAAGATTGCAGTGGTGGTCTAGCTTTATTAACAGCAGAATAATAAAGAATAAATATCCCTGACAATGCAACTTAGTTATAATTAGTTGGAGTGTGCAACGCAGGCAGACGTGCTGCAAATGTCTTTGCACTAGTGGGACTATAGCAAAGTCCAATAGCCACGTATAGGATGCCACTAGGTACACTGAGTGTTTGCTAGTATAATGGCTTGGTTAGAATGAGTTGTAGTGTGCAACGCAGGCAGACGCGCTCTGCAAATGTCTTTGCACTAGTGGGACTATAGCAAAGTCCAATAGCCACGTATAGGATGCCACTAGGTACACTGAGTGTTTGCTAGTATAATGGCTTGGTTTTAATGAGTTGTAGTGTGCAACGCAGGCAGACGCGCTCTGCAAATGTCTTTGCACTAGTGGGACTATAGCAAAGTCCAATAGCCACGTATAGGATGCCACTAGGTACACTGAGTGTTTGCTAGTATAATGGCTTGGTTAGAATGAGTTGTAGTGTGCAACGCAGGCAGACGCGCTCTGCAAATGTCTTTGCACTAGTGGGACTATAGCAAAGTCCAATAGCCACGTATAGGATGCCACTAGGTACACTGAGTGTTTGCTAGTATAATGGCTTGGTTAGAATGAGTTGTAGTGTGCAACGCAGGCAGACGCGCTCTGCAAATGTCTTTGCACTAGTGGGACTATAGCAAAGTCCAATAGCCACGTATAGGATGCCACTAGGTACACTGAGTGTTTGCTAGTATAATGGCTTGGTTAGAATGAGTTGTAGTGTGCAACGCAGGCAGACGCGCTCTGCAAATGTCTTTGCACTAGTGGGACTATAGCAAAGTCCAATAGCCACGTATAGGATGCCACTAGGTACACTGAGTGTTTGCTAGTATAATGGCTTGGTTAGAATGAGTTGTAGTGTGCAACGCAGGCAGACGCGCTCTGCAAATGTCTTTGCACTAGTGGGACTATAGCAAAGTCCAATAGCCACGTATAGGATGCCACTAGGTACACTGAGTGTTTGCTAGTATAATGGCTTGGTTAGAATGAGTTGTAGTGTGCAACGCAGGCAGACGCGCTCTGCAAATGTCTTTGCACTAGTGGGACTATAGCAAAGTCCAATAGCCACGTATAGGATGCCACTAGGTACACTGAGTGTTTGCTAGTATAATGGCTTGGTTAGAATGAGTTGTAGTGTGCAACGCAGGCAGACGCGCTCTGCAAATGTCTTTGCACTAGTGGGACTATAGCAAAGTCCAATAGCCACGTATAGGATGCCACTAGGTACACTGAGTGTTTGCTAGTATAATGGCTTGGTTAGAATGAGTTGTAGTGTGCAACGCAGGCAGACGCGCTCTGCAAATGTCTTTGCACTAGTGGGACTATAGCAAAGTCCAATAGCCACGTATAGGATGCCACTAGGTACACTGAGTGTTTGCTAGTATAATGGCTTGGTTAGAATGAGTTGTAGTGTGCAACGCAGGCAGACGCGCTCTGCAAATGTCTTTGCACTAGTGGGACTATAGCAAAGTCCAATAGCCACGTATAGGATGCCACTAGGTACACTGAGTGTTTGCTAGTATAATGGCTTGGTTAGAATGAGTTGTAGTGTGCAACGCAGGCAGACGCGCTCTGCAAATGTCTTTGCACTAGTGGGACTATAGCAAAGTCCAATAGCCACGTATAGGATGCCACTAGGTACACTGAGTGTTTGCTAGTATAATGGCTTGGTTAGAATGAGTTGTAGTGTGCAACGCAGGCAGACGCGCTCTGCAAATGTCTTTGCACTAGTGGGACTATAGCAAAGTCCAATAGCCACGTATAGGATGCCACTAGGTACACTGAGTGTTTGCTAGTATAATGGCTTGGTTAGAATGAGTTGTAGTGTGCAACGCAGGCAGACGCGCTCTGCAAATGTCTTTGCACTAGTGGGACTATAGCAAAGTCCAATAGCCACGTATAGGATGCCACTAGGTACACTGAGTGTTTGCTAGTATAATGGCTTGGTTAGAATGAGTTGTAGTGTGCAACGCAGGCAGACGCGCTCTGCAAATGTCTTTGCACTAGTGGGACTATAGCAAAGTCCAATAGCCACGTATAGGATGCCACTAGGTACACTGAGTGTTTGCTAGTATAATGGCTTGGTTAGAATGAGTTGTAGTGTGCAACGCAGGCAGACGCGCTCTGCAAATGTCTTTGCACTAGTGGGACTATAGCAAAGTCCAATAGCCACGTATAGGATGCCACTAGGTACACTGAGTGTTTGCTAGTATAATGGCTTGGTTAGAATGAGTTGTAGTGTGCAACGCAGGCAGACGCGCTCTGCAAATGTCTTTGCACTAGTGGGACTATAGCAAAGTCCAATAGCCACGTATAGGATGCCACTAGGTACACTGAGTGTTTGCTAGTATAATGGCTTGGTTAGAATGAGTTGTAGTGTGCAACGCAGGCAGACGCGCTCTGCAAATGTCTTTGCACTAGTGGGACTATAGCAAAGTCCAATAGCCACGTATAGGATGCCACTAGGTACACTGAGTGTTTGCTAGTATAATGGCTTGGTTAGAATGAGTTGTAGTGTGCAACGCAGGCAGACGCGCTCTGCAAATGTCTTTGCACTAGTGGGACTATAGCAAAGTCCAATAGCCACGTATAGGATGCCACTAGGTACACTGAGTGTTTGCTAGTATAATGGCTTGGTTAGAATGAGTTGTAGTGTGCAACGCAGGCAGACGCGCTCTGCAAATGTCTTTGCACTAGTGGGACTATAGCAAAGTCCAATAGCCACGTATAGGATGCCACTAGGTACACTGAGTGTTTGCTAGTATAATGGCTTGGTTAGAATGAGTTGTAGTGTGCAACGCAGGCAGACGCGCTCTGCAAATGTCTTTGCACTAGTGGGACTATAGCAAAGTCCAATAGCCACGTATAGGATGCCACTAGGTACACTGAGTGTTTGCTAGTATAATGGCTTGGTTAGAATGAGTTGTAGTGTGCAACGCAGGCAGACGCGCTCTGCAAATGTCTTTGCACTAGTGGGACTATAGCAAAGTCCAATAGCCACGTATAGGATGCCACTAGGTACACTGAGTGTTTGCTAGTATAATGGCTTGGTTAGAATGAGTTGTAGTGTGCAACGCAGGCAGACGCGCTCTGCAAATGTCTTTGCACTAGTGGGACTATAGCAAAGTCCAATAGCCACGTATAGGATGCCACTAGGTACACTGAGTGTTTGCTAGTATAATGGCTTGGTTAGAATGAGTTGTAGTGTGCAACGCAGGCAGACGCGCTCTGCAAATGTCTTTGCACTAGTGGGACTATAGCAAAGTCCAATAGCCACGTATAGGATGCCACTAGGTACACTGAGTGTTTGCTAGTATAATGGCTTGGTTAGAATGAGTTGTAGTGTGCAACGCAGGCAGACGCGCTCTGCAAATGTCTTTGCACTAGTGGGACTATAGCAAAGTCCAATAGCCACGTATAGGATGCCACTAGGTACACTGAGTGTTTGCTAGTATAATGGCTTGGTTAGAATGAGTTGTAGTGTGCAACGCAGGCAGACGCGCTCTGCAAATGTCTTTGCACTAGTGGGACTATAGCAAAGTCCAATAGCCACGTATAGGATGCCACTAGGTACACTGAGTGTTTGCTAGTATAATGGCTTGGTTAGAATGAGTTGTAGTGTGCAACGCAGGCAGACGCGCTCTGCAAATGTCTTTGCACTAGTGGGACTATAGCAAAGTCCAATAGCCACGTATAGGATGCCACTAGGTACACTGAGTGTTTGCTAGTATAATGGCTTGGTTAGAATGAGTTGTAGTGTGCAACGCAGGCAGACGCGCTCTGCAAATGTCTTTGCACTAGTGGGACTATAGCAAAGTCCAATAGCCACGTATAGGATGCCACTAGGTACACTGAGTGTTTGCTAGTATAATGGCTTGGTTAGAATGAGTTGTAGTGTGCAACGCAGGCAGACGCGCTCTGCAAATGTCTTTGCACTAGTGGGACTATAGCAAAGTCCAATAGCCACGTATAGGATGCCACTAGGTACACTGAGTGTTTGCTAGTATAATGGCTTGGTTAGAATGAGTTGTAGTGTGCAACGCAGGCAGACGCGCTCTGCAAATGTCTTTGCACTAGTGGGACTATAGCAAAGTCCAATAGCCACGTATAGGATGCCACTAGGTACACTGAGTGTTTGCTAGTATAATGGCTTGGTTAGAATGAGTTGTAGTGTGCAACGCAGGCAGACGCGCTCTGCAAATGTCTTTGCACTAGTGGGACTATAGCAAAGTCCAATAGCCACGTATAGGATGCCACTAGGTACACTGAGTGTTTGCTAGTATAATGGCTTGGT
Source organism: Anomaloglossus baeobatrachus (assembly GCF_048569485.1). NCBI lineage: Eukaryota > Metazoa > Chordata > Amphibia > Anura > Aromobatidae > Anomaloglossus > Anomaloglossus baeobatrachus. The sequence continues at coordinate 586,326,423 of NC_134356.1, forward strand.
TAGAATGAGTTGTAGTGTGCAACGCAGGCAGACGCGCTCTGCAAATGTCTTTGCACTAGTGGGACTATAGCAAAGTCCAATAGCCACGTATAGGATGCCACTAGGTACACTGAGTGTTTGCTAGTATAATGGCTTGGTTAGAATGAGTTGTAGTGTGCAACGCAGGCAGACGCGCTCTGCAAATGTCTTTGCACTAGTGGGACTATAGCAAAGTCCAATAGCCACGTATAGGATGCCACTAGGTACACTGAGTGTTTGCTAGTATAATGGCTTGGTTAGAATGAGTTGTAGTGTGCAACGCAGGCAGACGCGCTCTGCAAATGTCTTTGCACTAGTGGGACTATAGCAAAGTCCAATAGCCACGTATAGGATGCCACTAGGTACACTGAGTGTTTGCTAGTATAATGGCTTGGTTAGAATGAGTTGTAGTGTGCAACGCAGGCAGACGCGCTCTGCAAATGTCTTTGCACTAGTGGGACTATAGCAAAGTCCAATAGCCACGTATAGGATGCCACTAGGTACACTGAGTGTTTGCTAGTATAATGGCTTGGTTAGAATGAGTTGTAGTGTGCAACGCAGGCAGACGCGCTCTGCAAATGTCTTTGCACTAGTGGGACTATAGCAAAGTCCAATAGCCACGTATAGGATGCCACTAGGTACACTGAGTGTTTGCTAGTATAATGGCTTGGTTAGAATGAGTTGTAGTGTGCAACGCAGGCAGACGCGCTCTGCAAATGTCTTTGCACTAGTGGGACTATAGCAAAGTCCAATAGCCACGTATAGGATGCCACTAGGTACACTGAGTGTTTGCTAGTATAATGGCTTGGTTAGAATGAGTTGTAGTGTGCAACGCAGGCAGACGCGCTCTGCAAATGTCTTTGCACTAGTGGGACTATAGCAAAGTCCAATAGCCACGTATAGGATGCCACTAGGTACACTGAGTGTTTGCTAGTATAATGGCTTGGTTAGAATGAGTTGTAGTGTGCAACGCAGGCAGACGCGCTCTGCAAATGTCTTTGCACTAGTGGGACTATAGCAAAGTCCAATAGCCACGTATAGGATGCCACTAGGTACACTGAGTGTTTGCTAGTATAATGGCTTGGTTAGAATGAGTTGTAGTGTGCAACGCAGGCAGACGCGCTCTGCAAATGTCTTTGCACTAGTGGGACTATAGCAAAGTCCAATAGCCACGTATAGGATGCCACTAGGTACACTGAGTGTTTGCTAGTATAATGGCTTGGTTAGAATGAGTTGTAGTGTGCAACGCAGGCAGACGCGCTCTGCAAATGTCTTTGCACTAGTGGGACTATAGCAAAGTCCAATAGCCACGTATAGGATGCCACTAGGTACACTGAGTGTTTGCTAGTATAATGGCTTGGTTAGAATGAGTTGTAGTGTGCAACGCAGGCAGACGCGCTCTGCAAATGTCTTTGCACTAGTGGGACTATAGCAAAGTCCAATAGCCACGTATAGGATGCCACTAGGTACACTGAGTGTTTGCTAGTATAATGGCTTGGTTAGAATGAGTTGTAGTGTGCAACGCAGGCAGACGCGCTCTGCAAATGTCTTTGCACTAGTGGGACTATAGCAAAGTCCAATAGCCACGTATAGGATGCCACTAGGTACACTGAGTGTTTGCTAGTATAATGGCTTGGTTAGAATGAGTTGTAGTGTGCAACGCAGGCAGACGCGCTCTGCAAATGTCTTTGCACTAGTGGGACTATAGCAAAGTCCAATAGCCACGTATAGGATGCCACTAGGTACACTGAGTGTTTGCTAGTATAATGGCTTGGTTAGAATGAGTTGTAGTGTGCAACGCAGGCAGACGCGCTCTGCAAATGTCTTTGCACTAGTGGGACTATAGCAAAGTCCAATAGCCACGTATAGGATGCCACTAGGTACACTGAGTGTTTGCTAGTATAATGGCTTGGTTAGAATGAGTTGTAGTGTGCAACGCAGGCAGACGCGCTCTGCAAATGTCTTTGCACTAGTGGGACTATAGCAAAGTCCAATAGCCACGTATAGGATGCCACTAGGTACACTGAGTGTTTGCTAGTATAATGGCTTGGTTAGAATGAGTTGTAGTGTGCAACGCAGGCAGACGCGCTCTGCAAATGTCTTTGCACTAGTGGGACTATAGCAAAGTCCAATAGCCACGTATAGGATGCCACTAGGTACACTGAGTGTTTGCTAGTATAATGGCTTGGTTAGAATGAGTTGTAGTGTGCAACGCAGGCAGACGCGCTCTGCAAATGTCTTTGCACTAGTGGGACTATAGCAAAGTCCAATAGCCACGTATAGGATGCCACTAGGTACACTGAGTGTTTGCTAGTATAATGGCTTGGTTAGAATGAGTTGTAGTGTGCAACGCAGGCAGACGCGCTCTGCAAATGTCTTTGCACTAGTGGGACTATAGCAAAGTCCAATAGCCACGTATAGGATGCCACTAGGTACACTGAGTGTTTGCTAGTATAATGGCTTGGTTAGAATGAGTTGTAGTGTGCAACGCAGGCAGACGCGCTCTGCAAATGTCTTTGCACTAGTGGGACTATAGCAAAGTCCAATAGCCACGTATAGGATGCCACTAGGTACACTGAGTGTTTGCTAGTATAATGGCTTGGTTAGAATGAGTTGTAGTGTGCAACGCAGGCAGACGCGCTCTGCAAATGTCTTTGCACTAGTGGGACTATAGCAAAGTCCAATAGCCACGTATAGGATGCCACTAGGTACACTGAGTGTTTGCTAGTATAATGGCTTGGTTAGAATGAGTTGTAGTGTGCAACGCAGGCAGACGCGCTCTGCAAATGTCTTTGCACTAGTGGGACTATAGCAAAGTCCAATAGCCACGTATAGGATGCCACTAGGTACACTGAGTGTTTGCTAGTATAATGGCTTGGTTAGAATGAGTTGTAGTGTGCAACGCAGGCAGACGCGCTCTGCAAATGTCTTTGCACTAGTGGGACTATAGCAAAGTCCAATAGCCACGTATAGGATGCCACTAGGTACACTGAGTGTTTGCTAGTATAATGGCTTGGTTAGAATGAGTTGTAGTGTGCAACGCAGGCAGACGCGCTCTGCAAATGTCTTTGCACTAGTGGGACTATAGCAAAGTCCAATAGCCACGTATAGGATGCCACTAGGTACACTGAGTGTTTGCTAGTATAATGGCTTGGTTAGAATGAGTTGTAGTGTGCAACGCAGGCAGACGCGCTCTGCAAATGTCTTTGCACTAGTGGGACTATAGCAAAGTCCAATAGCCACGTATAGGATGCCACTAGGTACACTGAGTGTTTGCTAGTATAATGGCTTAGTTATCAGTTGGAGTGTGCAGAGGACAAGAGGGTACAGTGGCAGGATTGTGGTGCTCTGGGTAGAGGAATGGAAGACTGCCTTTCTATTCCCTCCTAATGGTGAAATGCAGGTAGGAAATCCCTGACCTGGGCTACACAGACGCTGTTGCTGTTTGCAGGACCTGTCACCTATGGCTCTCTGACCCTGCCGGTTGGAGCCCTTAAAAGGACTGCTATAAAGTGCTCTCCCTAAGCTGTCTAACGCTGTGTATGCAGCGCATACAGCTGTATCGGCTATAGGACTCAGGAAGACGGAGCTGCGACAGTGATGTCTGACACCAAAGACGCAGAAGGCAGATAATGGCGTCCGTGAAGAAAATGTCCGGTTTTATAATGCAGGGACATGTGACATGCAGATCCTATCACACATGCCGTTGCTTCTCTGGCTCAAAGTCCACTTAGCTGTGTGTGTGTCTGGGATTGGCTGACATGCTGGCCCGCCCCACAAGACGCGCGCGCTTAGGGAAGGAAGACAAGAAAAAAAAAAAAAAAAAATGGCGATCGCCATTATAGAAACAGCAGTGATCTGAAGGCGCTGTTCACGCACACTATACACTGAAATGTGATAATAGTTTGATTCACAGAGTGACTTACACTATTACAGCAGAAACCAAGCTATGATTTAGCTGTTTTTTGGCTGCTAGAACCGTTCTCGAACGTTTCTAGAACTACCGAGCTTTTGCAAAAAGCTCGAGTTCTAGTTCGATCTAGAACATGCCCCAAAATCACTCGAGCCGCGAACTGGAGAACCACGAACCACGAACCGCGCTCAACTCTAATCTCAACGCTTTTTCATCGATAGGAGGAAATGGTCTTACTTGTCCACATCTGAGGGACCGAGAGCTGGCTGCTGTGCTGAGACGGCGTTGAGTACGGTGTCTCTGCAGAGTTGCATTTTTGGTCATATACAAACTGAGTTGAAAAAGGACAGATGCTGGTGGAAAGGGGAACAGGTGTGTTCGAAAGGGTAAAAAAGTTTGTGTCCGTGGGTTTGGTGGTTAAGCAACATTAACATTTGCTGAAGAAACAACATCTGGTATGGTGGGACTGGCAGATTTGGATAAGGTGGTATATACTATGTTACCGCTATGTAAAAAATATTAAGAAGAAAAGAAAGAGAAAGGTAGATATCCCAATCGCCATTCGGTGTCCACCATGCTCACAGATGGAAAAGGAGAGGTTGGCAACTGGAAGGTTAGGTGGGGGATACAGAGCAGGTTGACTCTCAAACAAATAGTAGCCTGAACCGAGTTAGACACAACTCGGATCTGGAGACTTGGAGTCCTGTTAGCGTGACAGGGTCCACACGACCACCCAGCCCCAGAACTCCCTGTTAACAACACAGGGGCCATTGGTTACGCAGTCCGTGTGCATAGGGGACACACCTGTGGACAGCAGGCGCATCAGCAGAAGCAGGCCTGTTTATGCCACTGGGCTGCACTAGCAGGACTGGTAGGACAGGAGCTGTTCTTAAACGTTCTGCGTTACCAACTGTGGTGGCAGCCTGCATCAATGACCTATCCCTGCCTACCTCTGGCCTAAAGCCGCAATGGGTTCAACACATGGAGGTGTGCTCTTTCGGAGCATAATAGAAGACTGGGCACCTTCTTCTTGGCTCCAGCCCCTTTTATAACCTGGGTCCGCCTGAAACCAGGGTGGACCACAATGCACCTCCTGGAGACAAAAGCAGAGTGACACATCATGAGTGGCATAACTAGCGTCCTATTTTGAACCGCCACTTGAATGATGACCTCATGGCTGCCACAACCAAAACACCTCAACAGTCATCGTCTGACCAACAACAATGAGGTGACAAGTCATAGGGGCGGCCCTCTGCAAGCCTGTTGGGAGTGGCCTGGGCAAATTGTCAGGACACCTGATGCCCTGTGGTCTATATGGGCTCCCCACATCAGGGGCAGGGTCAAAGAGTTCATTACCCGACCTAGCCTCTGATGCAGTAAGTGCCTGAGCATGCTCAGTAGGATGAAATACAGTTTCTGAAAAAAAGACTATCCGCTTCAGCATGCTGTCTAGGCACAACACAGGACTTAGACCCGGCATGGAGTGCAAGTACCTGTGCAAAGAGGCTTTTCTCAGTCAGTGTGAAGTCCCACAGGTGTTGTGTTGGTGCATTACCTTCAGAGACTCCACGTGGAGGAAGAGTCTGGTCACACTTAGGTTGCTTCTTTATATGTATTTTCGTGACGCCACTCTCAGTATTGCGGTCAGTGGGGACCACCACTGCAGTGTAAGGGGACACCTGGGGCTGATGTTGGGTGCAGTTAGTTTTAGTGGCCTCCCGAGAGTGAGTCAAGCACCAGGGCCCTGTGTAAGTGTGTTGAGCCGCAAGTCGCAGAATGACTCAGGCACAGTCCAAACGAGCATGCGCTGTAGCCCAAAATTAAGACTTTGCCTCAGGAATGACACAGTCAGGCAGAGCATACTCAGTTGGTGAAAAACTGGAGTTAGACTGCGGCTGCGGTAAATCGGCACACAGGAAGGAGCAACCGCGGAAACACTTCGTTCAATTGTGAGGGGAGTCATTTTGGAGTTTTGTGAGGAGTACCGTAACGCCAGTGAGCAGCATCCTGTGCCACAGACCAACATTCTTCCGGTGCTGTCTATACTGTTAACCATGATAGGAGCGTAAAGTCTGTATTTATGGCAATTGGACATCACATTTCCCGGGTACGGTAGGCTGTGCCCAGACAGTAATGCGTGCACGCAACACTTTGTTTTATTATGAAACACATATCTGTTCTGGGTAGGATGACTATATAGACAATCATACTTGCTGCCTCTGCACTGTCAAATTGTCACGTACAGTTTAAATTATAGAGGGACAGCGACACATGTTTGCATTGAATGTTGCTTTTCAATATTTACATGACTGTGTTGCAGAGCTGTGTGGTTTGCATTCACACTGTTATCATCTGCCTTATCTGTGAGGCTTCAGCTAACAAGGGTATTCAGGGGGGTAATGTGTTTTGTCTATGTTTAGGTAGATAACTGGGAAGCTCTTGTGATGCGCCACTAGTTAGTTGTCTTCTCACACACACACACACACACAAACACACGCACAAACACACAATTACTGCTGCTACGCAGAGGGCTTAGCAAGCAGTAGGCCACTGATTAGATTGTTCTATTATTTCAATTTAATGCATGGTTCTTATTGTTTGTTTTGGGAAAGTGAAAAAATCATTTATGAACCCAACTGCAAACAGTGCTTTTCATGTTGCGTGGTTTTGCTGCATACTGTCGATCCCACCAAATACAAGACTTAAAATGAAGCATAAGTCGCAAAGGGAATTTCACTGTGCTACAATGCGGCCTAGTGGGGCTGTGCAACCACCGCCTGCCCCATCAAGTGCATCTTCATGCTTCATCTTCTGTGACTGTGGGGACAGCAGTCACACATGCTTTTTCATGATGAACTTCCACCCCTTTACCCGTAAGCGGGAGTGTGATTGCCAGGTCATCACTTGTTTTGGAAGTGGAAACAGAAGGTATTGTTGAGCTGTCAGACATCGAGAGAACCACCATTGGATGAAGGCAACATTATATCCACGCCTGCACCTTCGTGAAAGATTGGCTGGACTACCTGCAGTTAATTATTGCGTTCCACAAATGGAAAGGAGTGCAGAACGCACATGTGTTGTACCTTGCTTGGCAGCAAAGGAACACTAACTTAGTATTCCAGACAATTTTAGGATGGCAGAAAAATTGTCAGCTCTTTGGACAAATTAAATAGTTTGGCAAAAGTGGGCAGGTGGGTACAGTGGCCGTGTTCTGTGTGTACCAGGACAGTAAAGGAAGCTTCACTTTCTATCCCTCCTAATGGGGAAATGCAGCAAGAATTCCATGAGTTTGCTATAAAAGTAGCGTTGCAAAATGTGCAGGAGGGTGTCATGCAGAGGTGTTAGAAATAGCTTGGCACCATTGGGGCACAAATGGAGTACAACAACCACTTTTTGGATGCCACTAACTGGCAGCATTTTTTGCTATTATTACAGCTTATTAAAAATAGAGCAGGAGTGTGCAATGAGGTGGTGCTGCATATAGATTTACAATAGTGGGACACTAATGGAAGTCCAACAGCCACTTTTAGGATGCCACTAAGTTTACTCAGTGCTTGCTAGCATAATGCCTTAGTAACAATGAGTTGAAGTGTGCAATGCAGAGGTTGTGCAAATAGATTTGCACTAGTGGGACACTAATGGAAGTCCCAACAGCCACTTTTAGGATGCCACTAAGTATACTCAGTGTTTGCTAGTATAATGGCTTAGTAACAATGAGTTTGAGTGTGCAATGCAGAGGTGCTGAAAATAGCTTTGCACCAGTGGGACACTAATGGAAGTCCAACAGCCACTTTTAGGATGCCACTAAGTTTACTCAGTGTTTGCTAGTATCATGGCTTAGTAACAATGAGCTTGAGTGTGCAAAAGGCAGGAGGGTACAGTGGCAGGGTTGTGGGTCTGGGTAGAGGAAAGGAAGCCTCCCTTTCTATCCTCCTAATGGGGAAATGCAGCGAGGAAATCCCTGACCTTAGCTACACAGGCGCTGTTATCTTGTGTAGCTGTTAAAATCTGTTTCCACGGACTTGACTGTCACCTATGTAAGTGCTGTAATTAGCCCTTACAAGAGCTGAAAGAAACTTCTATCCCTATTCTGTATAGCGCTGTGTATAGAGCGTACACAGCAGTATCGGAGACAGGAGCTACGCCAGCGGTGACTGACACCCAGACGCAGAAGGCAGTTAATGGCGTCCAGACGGGCAGATGCCCGTATTTATAATGCAGGGACATGTGACATGGACATCCTATCACACATGCCATTGCTTCTCTGGCTAAAAGTCCACTTAGCTGTGTGTGTGTCTGGGATTGGCTGAAATGCTGGCCCACCCCACTACACGCGCGCGCTTAGGGAAGGAAGACAAGGAAAAAAAAAAAAAATGGCAATCACCATTATCCAAACAGCAGTGATCTGAATGCGCTGTTCCCGCACACTATAAGCTGACATTTCATAATAGTGTGAGTCACAGAGTGACTTACACTATTACAGCGGAAAGCCAGCTAGTAATCAGCTTGGCTTTTTGCTGCTAGAACCGTTCTCGAACGTAACTAGAACTATCGAGCTTTAGCAATAAGCTCGAGTTCTAGTTCGATCTAGAACAGCCCCCAAAATCACTCGAACCGCGAACTGGAGAACCTCGAACCGCGAACCGCGCTCAACTCTAGTTGTCCGGTCTAAAAGGATAAGTCTTCATTCACTCTATGTGACTGCAGACTTATGAATCCTTCCTTCGCACTCAATGTGTGCTTCGAGGATTCGCTGGTTTCTGAACTGGGAATGGTAGTGATGTTACTGCACTTGTTCAACATGTAGGTTCTCGGCCAGAACCCAACTAATGGACGCAAGTGTGTTGAGCAAGGCCGTGCCCACTAAATGGCCACACCTACTAGTCGGGCACGGCCACTCCATATAGTTGTATTGAGTGAGATCATGCCCACTAGTCGGATGTGCCCACTCAATACACTTGTATTGAGTGAGTCTGTGCCCACTAGTTGGGTTTTGGCTGGGAACATGCGTATTGCACAATTTTCCCAGCTCAGAAACTTGCGAATCCTCGCAGCACACAGTGTGTGCACTGGAAGGATTCCAAAGTTTCCAGTCACATAGAGGAACTGCAGACTTATAACTTTAGACCAGACAACCCCTTGAATCCTAGGATTTTTTTGGCTATCTCTACTCAGTCAAGTTCTTGTGAGCTTCCATATATATGATCCAGTTAGCTATGAATCCAGCTATGGTATATTCTGGGGGTACATTTTAAAATTACTATACATGCCATCTAGGGACATACTGGATTGGCCTTAATTAATTAAAATATTTTCACCAGATTTCTGCCATAAAACATTTAGAAAAGTCACAACATTTTTCTTATCTCGAAGTGGCACAAACATTTTGCAACTGTTGCTGTTCCTTCTCCAGTTCTGGCCACATCCACAAAAGTGGGCAGATGAATGGAGCATCTCTCCAAAACCCACCAAACAAATTCTTCAAAAGTTAATGTCACTTAAGTGGCAGAACTTTCTTCAGAAAAGTCCCTGGCTGGAGTAACATTTCTGGAGAGGTGTAGAGAGGTACATGCCAGTGATGGTGCTAGTCCATTAAGTGGGTCTCTTACTGAGTTACGCGCATCTTTCTCCTGCATGAACATCATTACAACTGGGGTATAAAATGCTAGTGTTAAAAGATCAGGCCAATCCAATTGTATATATGAAAAGATAACATTTTAATTAACCATTTGTTTCACATTATATTCAGTTTAAATTGCTAATTATCACTTTCCATTTGTATATTCTAATTTTGAATGTCTTATTTGCGTATGTAAATGGTCCATATTGATTTTTCAGTTTTTAATCGTATTGATTTCATTCTGAAGGAGGGGGTTAGGGTCTTTATTGAAGATTTTCTTTGTTTGGATGGAGGATTCACATTCTAGATATTGTACAATTACTGTCATTATTGCATTTCCCTGTGCCATTTTCAATTTCTAAGCTGACGTTAAGCCTTCTGAGTGCTACGTTCATCATATGTATATAACTATTATCTACTGTTTATGACAATACCTCCTACCTATTATCTCCTAAGCACCATTGTGACTCAATGTGAGTATTTCTATGTAATTCTAATATTATATCCCCTAATAACAGCAGCAGGGAAGCACTGAGCGATCATCTTAAAGGTTCGCTCACATTACCGCTTAAATCGGATGAGCGCAATGTGAGAAAATCTCGCATTGCACTTGGACCAATTTTAGTCAAAGAGGCAGAATGGATCTATGATATTTTTCTCATGCCAATTCGGTATGGGAAAACAATAACAGCACTCTGCGAGTGCCTTCGAAAATCGGATCATGTACACCCATACAAGTCTATGGGTGCGTGTGAAACAACTGACTGCACTGATGACATCTAAGTGCAGTGCGATATACGCAGAGCCAGGCAATGGAGAAGATAGAGAAATTAATCACTCCTTACCCTCACTTGTGATCTGATTCTCGGATGCGAGAAAATCGGAGCACAGTATATGTCACTCGGCTCACGCTCGCAGCAGAGTTTGAGCCGAGTGTCATTAGCATATTACACTGGATGTGTGACGCCCTGGCCTATTAGGTCATCACAGGGTATTGTGCAATCTGCCCTCCTGCACAGTACCCACCCTCCTTGGTTACGGATCCTGGTCCTTTGGTGTTGCTAACAGCTTGGCCAATCAAAATCCTAGGAACACTTCCCATTTTAACCTACCAGACACACCATTGGGGGGCCTGAATGGAATAAGGCCGCCCACATGGGGGGTTGGTGAGGGGAAAGTGAGGAAAGTGACAGTTGAGATTGGATAGTTGAGCAGTGGAGAGGGAAAGGAGAGGAGGTGTAGTGGTGGCTCTCATGAGGAGAGGCCATGGAGGAGAGCTCCTGTGTACTAGGTGGCAGACGTTGGTCTGGGCCTGGTAGGAGCTGGAACCCCGGTCACAGGGGACAGTGTCAAGGGGCACGGACTGCCAAGGAGTGCGGCCGGCGGCCTTGAGCTATCACCGGGAAGGGGTCAGGGCATGACGGGGTACGTGGACCCTAGGCCGGAAAATAGCTTCACGTGTTCCGGTAATTTACCCGACGGGGGTGAAGACTTCAAGTGTCATCCCCAACCTGCTAAAAAATCGGGGTACTAGCACACCGATGAAATAGGACTTTCCCAATACAGTCCTAAGAAATCCTACGCATGAACCCCAGGAGCAATCTCATTCCGTTTGCAATACAGGTGAGCGGGACCCGAAGAGTTTTATACCCACGGGTCCAACAGAGACAGAGGTGCCAAGGACAGAGCAACAGGCTAACAGCAACACCAAGGGCACGGACCCAAGCGTGCTCCCTACAAGCTGCAGTGGTGCTCAGAATTCTGGTTTACAAGCTGTCGGTGTAGTTATTCCTGGACTGAGTGAGTACACTGAGAGACCCCTGTTTCTACCCCAGCGGCACCCATTCACCAATCATCCGATGGGCCCCAGGACACAAACCCCCTTCCCACATCAGGCTGCCACACCATCGTCACCGGGCTCCCCAGCCACAGCAGTGGTCCCTCACATTACCACGTACCGTGGGTGGAATCACGAACTAACCAAAAATCCCCTGTATATAGTCCCCCCTTCATCGAGTGGCCGCGCGACCCCCGGGTCCGGAGACCCCTCGAGCTACCACAGATCCAGATCCAAGCTGCAGCCTGGCTGCTGGCAAGGGGGCGGCACAGATGCTCCTGCTTTGCATGCTACATTTTGGCGTGACCGCGGCCTCATAAGAAAGAACTGCAAGCTTACATACCCTGGTTCCCTGAAAATAAGACACTGTCATTTTTTTCTTTTGCCCCAAAAAAGCATAACTTCTTATTTATGGAGGAGAGTTTATTCTCGGGAGACATGGTTGGGGGTAAGTTTACCCCCTTCCCAGGATCATCATACTTACCAGACCCCGGGCATCTTCGTGGCTTCCAGGTCTTCCTGTGATCTCTGGCGGGCCCTCTCAGCATGTATGCTGCACGCTGTCCTCCTCTGCGCCTGGCGAACACACTCAAATATCAGATCACATACTTACTCACACATCAGATCTTATACACACACACACACACACACCTCAGATCTTATACACACATATCAAATCACATACACACACTCACACATCAGATTGCATATATACACATCAGATAATATACACACACATCAGATTGCATACACACATACTCACACATCAAATCACATACACAAACACTAACACATCAGATCACATACACACACACTCATGAGATTGCACATACAATCGTGCACATATACATTCACCACATCCACATCCATTGATACCACTTGCTTCTAGCCAGCAGGGGACTCTCTGCTCTCTTGTCTCTATGATGCTTCCACCTTCCTGGAGCTCCACTGCACAGCGTCACAGGTCCTTATGCCATCCAGAAGCAATCGATATCGCTGAATGTGGTGAGTGTGAGTGTGAGTGTGCAATCTGATGTTTGATTGTCTGTGTGTGTGTTTGTGTGTGCAATCTCATGTGTGTGTGTGTGTGTGTGTGTGTGATCTGATATGTGTGTGTGGGTATGTGTGTGCATTCCACCGCAGGTCCTTAATGCTTTCGACTGCTCCCGGTCGGCGTCTGGCGAGTATGATCGCGGGGTCTTCTCTCTTTTGTCTTCTTTCTTTTGGGGGTGTCTGTCGCGGGCAGGGAAGGACGCCGCTGCGCTCGCTTACGCTCGGGTACAGCGCTGCTGCGATAGCTGCTCGGTGGCTCGAGCGGTGGGCCGAATCCGGGGACTCGAGCGGCGCTCCTCGCCCGTGAGTGAAAGGGGGTGGTTTGGTTTGGGGATTTAGTCCGTGACGCCACCCACGGTTTGTGATGAGGTTGGGGGAACCACCGCTGCTGGTGACGAGGATCCCGGGAGCGATGGCAGGGAGCAGCTGGGATGTTGTTTTCCCCTCCGTAGGTAGGGGTTGGTTGTCTCAGGGCCCGGAGAGGTTACGGGGAGGCAGGGTTGGTGAGGTGCAGGGCCACATGGACTGCGCAGCGCGGTGCCGGATGGCACGGTTGTACTCACTCAGCCACAAATGTACGCAAAGTCTCTGGTAAACCAAACGGCTGGATGGACGGGTCCCGCAGCCGGCTGCTGTGGCTTCTCCCGGACGGTTGGTGGTGGCTGCCTTTCCCTGCACCTTTTGTGTATGTTCGGTCCCGATGGATTCCCACCGGTAACCCGCTCCCCAGCGTATAGATGTGCCGGAGGAGCCCTTTTGCTCGCAGGCTCTGGCACTTGGAACTCTAGCTGTGGCGGTATCTGTATTTCCTTCTACTGGTCGGACGGTTGCCTTCAATCGGGTCTTGTCTGTTAGGAAACCCCTGGGGTTCCGGTCACTGACGGATTTGACCTCTAATGGCGACTCCAAGCCTGGTCGGGGTCCGTAGGCCCTGCCGGTGTGTACTGGCTTCACTTCGCTCCCCGGTTCGGTACCGGCGGGCCACTGCCCGTCCCCGGTCCTACGGTTCCGCGTTGATCTGCCTCTCCTGCAGACGGCCACCACCGTCTGCCAACCTTGCTCTTAGTGCCCGGGCCACACACCTGGACACGGTCAGTTTGCTCCTCACTCTTCCACTTCCCTAACTGAACTCTGCTCTGAACTCAACTAACTGCCTTTTCTTGCCTCCAGGACTGTGAACTCCTCAGTGGGTGGGGCCAACCGCCTTGCTCCACCCCACCTGGTGTGGACATCAGCCCCTGGAGGGAGGCAACAAGGATTTTGTGTCTGGCTGATGTGCCTGTCTCAGGGTGAGGGTGTATGTTGTAGTACCTGTGACGACCTGGCTAGTCCAGGGCGCCACATTCCCTCTTGGTTAAATGCAGACGGCCCGTGGGCTGCCCGTCCATCACCGGTTTTATTTTTCTTTACAACTGTAAAAAATATAAAAACATCAACAGTTTATGCATTTTAAATCTTCCCTTACGGGAGGTAGGTCACTTTAACGTTGCAAAACACATATATATACACTTTTAATAACAACGGACGGACGGCTTCCGCTCTCCCACCCAAGCAACCTAGCCCTGATGCTGCCCCTAAGAAGTGGGCAGCACCCCTTGACCCCAGTCCAGATCCAGGCTGCCCGAGCGGGAACGGGTCTGGTGCCTCGCACCCGGCTGTCACTTCAGGGGACCCCACGTCCATGGGGGACCCCTGACCCCCGGAGGATCGCCACCGGTTGCGGTAGTGGCGGGCCTGGGCCAACTCTTTCCTCCAGGCCCATCCTCCAAATCTGCCTCTCTGGAGGCGGCAACGGAAAACAGACCCCAACATATTTACAATCCCACAAGTTCGTGAGTGCCCTGCAAGTTCTCAGGCATGTCCATGAAGACTTCCTCATGCCAACGGTAGCAAAGGGTCCCTACGGGGACAACTTGCCGGCAACGGCCGAGTCAATCACGGTGTCAATCAGGTAATTCTCTCGGTTTGATTCATTAATTTAATAGGGTAACGGTACTGGTGGTCCCAAGGGGACAACAATGCAACGGAGGGACCGCTGCATTACTCCGACTCTTCCTCTGAGGTGGCCACACCCTCCGCTGCCAATATTTTAAACATCCGGTGGCAGGCCTGTTGGGAAAGGGCCGCCCGGTATCCATTTCCACTGGCGCGCGGGACATAGAAAGCCACCGGCCCACTGCCGTGACGAAGATTCTCACCCACTTCCTCGGACTCCGAAACTGGCTCTGTATCGGGCCCGGAATCATCACTCTTAACTCCCTCACGGTCAGGCGCCTCCTCCAGGGCCAGGCAGACTGCCAGGGCCTTCTTCTCCTCTGCGCCAGGTGGATCGTTATCAGTCGCAGCGGCATCCGAGCCGGCAGCCTCCTTCAGCTCTCCGACCTACGGGCCCTCGGCACCCAGCATCTCGGGCCCCACCGCCGTAGCACAGGGCAGCAGGTCAGGCAGGTTAGCACTGGGGAGCCCCATGGGTAGTGGCAGGGACGGTACAAGGGTCAGGATTGGACCGGGTCTCCCAGGCGCCGCGGCCGATCCCTGTGGGACATGGAGGCGTGGGTCACTCACCAGCTCCGTCACGTCAGCTCCCATCTCGTGCATCTGGGCAATCGCAGCCAGCACTTCCACCTCGGTGGTCCACTGCTCCGCCAGGAGACGTATCTGATTCCAATGACGTTGGTTAGACTCAGTTACTCGGGCCCTCATCCATGCCACGGTTCCAGGCGCGGGCTGCTGGGCCTCAGGCGATGCAGGCGGGGTTGACATGGTGTCGCGGCTTCAGGGTTCCAGGAACCGGGTTGTTTACAGAGTCCAGGCATCCCTGCTTTTATGGCCTCGGTTTACATGCGGCCGGACGCCATCCGTCCCCCCTTGGTCCTTCCTCGGCACCTCCTCTTCAGGGGCGGGGCTTCGGCTTTCGCACCTCCACTGCTCGAGAAGACACTCGAGCTGGAAAATCTTCGCACCCAAGATGGCGGTTTCTGAAATTTTTCGTCCAGACACCGCCGGCGGGGCACAAGGCGCACTTCTACAAGCCAGTAGAACGGTAAGATCCTGTTCGTGATGCCAAGTTGTCACGGGCGGGGAAGGACGCCGCTGCGCTCGCTAATGCTCGGGTCCGGCGCTGCTGCGATGGCTGCTCGGTGGCTCGAGCAGTGGGCCAGATCCGGGAACTCGAGCGGCGCTCCTCGCCCGTGAGTGAAAGAGGGTGGTTTGGTTTGGGGATTTAGTCCGTGACGCTACCCACGGCTTGTGGTGAGGTTGGGGGCACCACCGCTGCTGGTGACGGGGACCCCGGGAGTGATGGCAGGGAGCAGCTGGGATGTTAGTTTCCCCTCCGTGGGTAGGGGTTGGTTGTCCCGGGGCCTGGTGAGGTGACGGGGAGGCAGGGTTGGTGAGGTGCAGGGCCGCCTGGACTGCACAGCGTGGTGCCGGATGGCACGGTTGTACTCACTCAGCCACAAATGTACGCAAAGTCTCTGGTAAACCAAACGGCTGGATGGACGGGTCCCGCAGCCGGCTGCTGTGGCTTCTCCCGGACGGTTGGTGGTGGCTGCCTTTCCCTGCACCTTTTGTGTATGTTCGGTCCCGATGGATTCCCACCGGTAACCCGCTCCCCAGTGTATAGATGTGCCGGAAGAGCCCTTTTGCCCGCAGGCTCTGGCCTATGGAACTCTAGCTGTGGCGGTAGCTGTATTTCCTTCTACTGGTCGGACGGTTGCCTTCAATCGGGTCTTGGCTGTTAGGAAACCCCTGGGGTTCCGATCACTGACGGATTTGACCTCTAATGGCGACTCCAAGCCTTTTCGGGGTCCGTAGGCCCTGCCGGTGTGTGCTGGCTTCACTTCGCTCCCCGGTTCGGTACCGGCAGGCCACTGCCCGTCCCCGGTCCTACGGTTCCGCTTTGATCTGCCTCTCCTGCAGACGGCCACCACCGTCTGCTAACCTTGCTCTTAGTGTCCGGGCCACACACCCGGACACGGTCAGTTTGCTCCTCATTCTTCCACTTCCCTAACTGAACTCTGCTCTGAACTCAACTAACTGCCTTTTCCTGCCTCCAGGACTGTGAACTCCTCGGTGGGTGGGGCCAACCGCCTGGCTCCACCCCACCTGGTGTGGACATCAGCCCCTGGAGGGAGGCAACAAGGATTTTGTGTCTGGCTGATGTGCCTGTCTCAGGATGGGGGTGTATGTTGTAGTACCTGTGACGAACTGGCTAGTCCAGGGTGCCACACGTCCACTGTTTATAATGAAATGTCTTGCAGTATTCTTTAACTTTTTTAGCTGCATGAATAGTTCTGTATTAAACCACGACTAGGTCTTATTTTCAGGGGAGGCCTCATATTTAACCCTTGCTGAAAATTCCTGCTAGGCCTTATTTTTAGGGAAACATGGTGTTTACTTGAAGATATTTTTCCAGGATTAGGTAATTATGGCTGCTTTCCTAAGAATCTGTGCCACACTTCTTATCCAGCTAAGTTCCACTACCACACACAACTATGACTAATGGCGCTGCTGCACTAGAGTCGTGAAAGTCTCATGATGTTTTATGAACTTACTGTACCATTTACGTGGATTTTTGATAAAGCCTTAATTTTATTCAGATGGATGTGACTTTGATTTGCCTTCCTTTTTGTTTCATGCTTTAGCTGAGCATAGACAGCTGAATTTGGCATCCTCCTAGCTGATTGCTGTAAAAATATTGACCTACAGGCATGTTGAGCTCAACATTTTTTTGTTTTTTGCCACACACACACACACGTGGACATCTCCGGCACTCATTTAGAAAAAAAACAACCATGTTTTTTTTCACCACATTAGTTGAACATCAAGCATTTTTTGAATACAGTTATTGTATTTGCTATACATACTAAAATTGTATTTGCTTTTGCAGCTGCTTCTTGACATTGAGTAATAGTAATTGCTGTTATTACAAGCAGTATTACATTTACTGTGACTTCACTGCAATACTTTACATTTATCAACATTAACTTCTATAAAGGGAGCTCTTCTGACAGTTGTTATAGAGGTGCACACTGTTGGCAGGATTGATGAAGTGGCATTCTTGGCGCAGTTTATCTGGGGGCATTCCCTGTATTTAGGGTTATGTCATTGTTAATTCTGTCAATTTGACTGTCGTTGTAAAATATGGCTCACACTCGTAGAGCAAGAAAATTATTTTTAATCCCTTCCCAACATTGCTAATTTCCATTTTTATGTTTCCATTTTTCTTCTCCTTCTTTCCGGAGCCATAATGTTTTTATTTTTCTGTCCACGTAGACATATGAGGGCTTGTTCTTTGCGGAACGAGTTGTACTTTTCAAAGGCACCATTCATTTTAGCATAAAGTGTACTGGAAAATGGGAAACAAATCCTTGCAGCGCGCAGTGCCTCAAGTCATGATTTTTTTTTTCAAGACTAAAGACAATGCTGCAAATTTCAGAAATTTAAACACAACTGTCCAATGTCCCAAAGTGTATATTTTGTGAAAAAATAACTTTTTTTACAGCTCGGGCAGCATAACAGATATAGCTCAAAAGGGCAGACAGTATGTCAGTTACACAATATATCACATAAGTGAGTACACCCCTCACAATGTTGTAAATATTTGTAATGTAGTCAGTGTACAGCTTGTATAGCAGTGTTAGTTTGGTGTCCTCTAAATTAAGCAACACAAAGCCATTAAGGTCAAAACAGCTGGCAACAAATGTGAGTAGACCCCTAAGTGATAATGGCCAATTTGTGCCCAAAGTGTTAATATTTTCTGGGGGCACCATATTTTTCAGGCACTGCCTAAACTTTCTTGGGCATGGACGTCACTAAAGCCTCATAGACGCCACTGGTTCCTCTTCCATCCTCCATGACAATATCATGGAGTTGCTGGATGTTAGAGACTTCTTCTTCTTCCATATTCTGTTTGAGGATACCCCACAGAGGCTCAATAGGGTTTAGGTCTGGAGACATGCTTGCCCAGTCCAGCACCTTTGCCCTCAATGTCTTAAGTAAGGCAGTGGTCATCTTGGAGGTGTGTTTGGGGTCATTATCATGTTAGAATACTGCCCTGTGACTCAGTTTCCAAAGAAAGGGGATCATGCTCTGCTTTAGTATGTGAACAGGATTTAGTATGTCACAGTTCATGTTGACATTCATGGTTCCCTCAATGAACTGTAGTTCCCCACAGCCGGCAGCACTCATACAGCCTCAAATTATAACGCTCCAACCTCCATGCTTCACTTTAGGCATGACACACTTACCTTTGTACTCCTCCACTTGTTGCAGTCACCCATGATTGACACCATCTGATCCAAATATGTTCATCTTGATCTCATTAGACTACAGGACATGGTTCCAGTAATCAATGTCCTTAGTCTGCTTGTCTTGCAGGCTTTCTTGTGCATCAGCTTTAGAAGAAGCTTCCTTCTGGGATGACAGTCATGCAGACCATTTTGATGCAGTGTGTGGCATTTGGTCTTAGCACTCACAGGCTAACTCCCACCCCTTTAATCACTACTGCAATGCTGACAGCACTAATACATCTATTTTGAAAAGACAGCCTCTGTGTATAATGCTGAGCATGTCCACTCAGTATCTATGGTTGACCATGGTGAGGTCTGTTCTGAGTTGAACCTGTCTTGTTAGATTACTGTGTAGTCTTGGCCATCTTGCTGCACCTCAGTTTCAGGGTGTTTACAATCTTCTTATATTATAGGCTAACTTTATGTAGTTCAATAAAAAAAATGTTTTTAAATTCTCAAAGAATTCTTTGCCATGAGGTGCCATATTCCAGTGACCAGTATGAGAGAATGTTTGAGTGATTATGACAAATTTAACACATCTGCTCCCCATTCACACCTGAGACCTTGTAACTCTAATGAGTCACATGACACTGTGGAGGGAAAATGGCTAACTGGACACAATTTGGCCATTTTCACCTAGGGGCATATTCACTTTTGTTGCTAGTGGTTTTGACATTAATGGCTGTGTGTTGAGTTATTTAGCAGTATACTGACTACTTTGCATTGTATTAAAGTGTCATACTGTATATTCAGTTTTGTTCGATAAACAGACATTATAAAATATTAACAAAAATGTGAGGGGTGTACTCATTTTTTATGTACTGTAGCTAATAAGAGCAGACAGTGTGGCAGCTGTAGCCAATAAGAGCTGAGATTCTGGCAGTTACAACTAATAAGTGCAGACAATGTGATGGTTATAGCCTAGAAGGGCAGTCAGTGTGGTGGTATAATATATAAGGGTGGACAATGTGTAGGTTATAGTTAGTGAGAGTAAAGAGTATGCCAGCTTTAGCTAATAAGAAGGGACAGTGTGGTGGTTATAGCTAATAAGGGCAGACAGTGTGGCAGAATAAGCTAAGTGGACAGTTTGGCTGTTATAGCTAATATAATAAGGGCTAACAGTATGATTGTTCTATCTAATAAGAGTGTACAGTGCTGAGGCTATAGCTACTAAAGGTAGATAGTTTGGTGTTTACAGTTAATAAAGGTGGGTAGTGTAATTGTTTTCGCTAAAAAGGGAAGAAAGTGTGGTGATTATTGATCATAAATGAGACAGTATGGTAAATGTTGTTAATAGTGTGGACAGTGTCACGATTATAGTTTATAAGGGAGGACAGTGTGGCAGTTGTGGTTCAAAAAGGCCGACAGTATGGCCGTTATACAGGGGCGTACATAGAAATCAAGTCATCATGCCATCTGGACCAGATGAAGACTAAAGGGGTTAAAATGACTCCAGTTAGAGAAAACATCACTAGAGATGAGTGGAACCATTGAAAGTCAGTTTGGCCGGTGCAGTTGAACTATAAATGAAGATCGATTTGGAAACTGAACTTGACCTAGACCCCAATGGAAGTCACTAATTGAGCAGTTCGGGTCTCCACCCACATACAGCCAACCATAAACAGATCTGTTCCAGTAGCAGGTGGGCAGTGTTTTTCTGTGCAGTGATGAAGCAGAGTTGACATTGCTGTCCCTGTGGATTATTTTGTTTAGTACTGTGGGTCCTGTATAGTCCAAAAACTGATGATGAGTGATAGCAACAACTCTCAGGATCTTTTTACAACATTGCTAAGAATATACTGGGAATTCTAGGTTTTTGGTATACAATACGGTAAGTGAGGCTCTGGAACTCTTTTCCTGAGGAAGTGGTGATGGCCACCTCACTGAATGAATTTAAGAGAGGAATAGATAGTTTTCTTGTTAGTAACAGTATAGAAGGTTATGAATAACATAATATTACAGGTAGATAGTTGTCCCAGTTTAGGAGTCGAGAAGGAATTTTTTCCCTATGGGAAAAATTGGCTTCTACTCTGTGGGTTTTTGCCTTCCCCTGGTTCAACACTGCAGAACAGCTGTACTAAAAATAGGCTGAACTAGATGGTCATAAGGTCTTCCTTCAGCCTTAGAAACTATGTTGCTATGTAATTGTATACAATTGTATATTGAGTGAACTTTACATTACAATTGATCACAATACTAAGCAATGTACTGGTGGTCATTTTGATTATGTATTTAAGTTCTGGTGATGTTACAGTTGCTATATTCATGTACTGATAGTGATTCTAGTGCTGAATTCATGTACTGATGGTGCATCTAAGGATGTATTCATATATGTTTTTTGTGATGTATTGATTTACTGATCGTGTTTCTGGTGCTGCTGTTCTTTACAGATGATGATCTAAGTGTTTGTTCATTTACCGATGATGGTTCTGGTGATGTATTCCTGTGCTGATGATGGTTTTAGTGCTGTATCTGTGTGCTTATAATAGTTCTGGTGCTTTGTTGATGTTTAGCTGGCAGTTCTGGTGGTGTATTCATGTACTGATGCTGGTTCTTTTGTTGTATTCATATACCGATGGTTGTGACATGTGCATATAAACTGTTAATTGTTCTTTTGATGTATATACAGTTTAGCTCAAAAGTTTACATACCTCAGCAGAATTTTTGCTTTCTTGTCCTTTTTTCAAAGAATATGAATGCTAACACAAAAACTTTTTTTCCACTCATGTTTAGTGGGTGGTGAAGCCATTTATTGTCAAACTACTGTGTTTTCTCTTTTTAAATCATAATGACAACCAAAAACATCAAAATGACCCTGGTGAAAAGTTCACATATCCCATTTCTTAATACCGTGTATTGCCCCCTCTTACATCAATGAAAGCTTGAAGTATTTTGTGGTAGTTGTGGATGAGGCTCTTTATTTTCTCAGATGGTAAAGCTGCCCATTCTTCTTTTCAATGCCTCTAGTTCCTGTAAATTTCTTGGCTTTCTTGCATAAACTGTGTGCTTGTGTGCTCCCCTGAGTGGCTCAATGATATTGAGGTCAGGCGACTGATATGGCCACTCCAGAACCTTCACTTTGTTCTGCTGTAGCCAATGACAGGTCAACTTGGCCTTGTGCTGATAGAAAGTAAGCTTAGCTAGGGGTTTAATGATAGGTAGTTGAGACAGATAGGAGAGCAATAGTGTAGAATAGGGAAGTGCAGTGTAGGGAAAGCTGTGTGCCACAAATAGGCATTTAATGGTAGAAATAGGGATAGCTACTTGTCAGTGCCTGTTAAAGAGTTACCAGTGAAGGATCTAAATAGCTATTGCTACTCATTATTGCTTGCTCCCAATTAGCCAGTCAACCACATGTCTAGGTATTGTTAGTTAGTACTGCCTGCTGTCAATTTGCTAATGAACTAGGTAAAAAGGTTTTGTTGGTATTCATTGCCTGCTCAAAATTACGCAGTCAATCACATTTCTAGGTATTGTTAGTTAGTACTGCCTTCTGTAAATTTGCTAGTGAACTAGGTAAAAAGGTCTTGGCAATTTTCATTGCCTGCTCAAAATTACGCAGTAATCACCTCTGTAGGTATTGTTAGTTAGTACTGCCTGCTGTCAATATGCTACTGAACTAGGTAAAAAGGTCATGTCAATTTTTATTGTCTGCTTAAAATTATGCAGTCATTCCCATTTCTAAGCATTGCCAGTTAGTACAGCCTGCTGTAAATTTGCTAGTAAACTAGGTAAAAAAGTCTTGGTAGTTTTCATTGCCTGCTCAAAATTACGCAGTCAATCACATTTCTAGTTATTGTTAGTACTGTCTGCTGTAAATTTGCTGGTGAATTAGGTAAAAAGGTTTTGTCAGTTTTCATTGCCTGCTCAAAATTATGCAGTCAATCGTTTTTCTAGGTATTCTTAGATATAAGTGCCTGCGGTAAATTTGCTAGTGAAATAGCTAAAACGGTTTTGGCACTTTATAGTGTTTGTTCAAAATTATGCAGTCAATAACATTTCTAGTTATTGGTACTTTTTAGTGCCTTCACAATATTGACAACTCAAGCAGGAAATAAATAATTTATCTTTTCTGTCAGATGTCTGACAGGTGTCGCCGTAGGGTTGTGAAATATCTGTTTGAAAAGGGAAGGGTACATAAACCATGATTAGTAAAGAGTGGAAGAGTGATTAGTCAGGGTGTTGTAGGTGTATGTGTGGGAAGTCCTGTTAGGGTCCCGTTACACGTAGTGAAGCACCAGCGATGCGACCTGGCATGGATCGCTGGAACGTCGCTACATGGTCGCTGGTGAGCTGTCAATCTGGAAGATCTCCACAGCGATCAGAGATCAGCCACCAGCGACCCGTGTAACGACGGCTCCCTGCTGGCTACCAGAGGAATCTCCTGTAATGCCAGGCCTGGATTCAGTTACCGGCTTTGCACTACAGAGCTCTCATCTGCAGCCTGGTCTGATCTCAGAGTTTACAGGACTGCACTGTGAGCGCCGAGTGATTGATTCCCTGGCGATTGCGGTTCAGTTCATAACAGCTGTGGACAGGCCGGCCTGCAATCTGGAGTTCAGGTGAGAGCACCGGATATCAGCCCGGCATGTCTTCAGCTTTCATGAACTGAATTGCTATCGCCGGGGAATCAATCACTCGGCGCTCACGGTGCAGGCTAGGCTGCACTCTGGAGCTCAGGTGAGAGCTCCGAAGTGCAAAGCAGGTAACTGAATCCAGACCTGGCATTACAGGAGATTCCTCCAGTAGCAGTCCGATACTGGGCGCTTGTTGGTCTCCCGCCGTCAAACATGCCGATACGTGCTGCACTGCGGGAGACCAACGAGCAAAAAATGGTCCTGATCTTGTCACGATCAGCGACCTCGCGGCAGGGACCTGCTCGCTGCTGCTTTTCACACACAGCGATATCTCTAGTGAGGTCGCTGATACGTCACAAAACCTGTGACATTTCAGCGATCTCGGTAGCGATCTCGCTAGCGATCTTGCTGTGTGTGATGGGGGCTTTAGTCAAAGCTGTAGGGAGCAAACACCGGATCATCATATCCCAAGAGAAATGAGAACAACTTCCTTTACTTGATTGTAGGTAATATTTTTCAAAGCCGTGACGTGCTTCAGAAAAGGAACAATAGTTTGCAACGAGTAGCAGAAACTCACAGGTCCTATGCATTACTTGGCCAATTTAGTTAAATCTGTGTGGAATATCTGTGGTGTTGAAATATATGTTGTGAAATGCTTCTATTAGCTTAGTTTTTGCCTTTTAATAATTACATTTCTATCTATTTGTTTTGTGGTTTTTGTGTGCAGAATACATTTTTGTTAATACATTCTATTTTGTTAACAACAGTTATTAACCTGGGCGAAGCCAAATAGTACAGCTAGTGTGTTAATAATATTGAACAGAAATAATTTCAGCCTTTTGGTTCAGCCCTCCACACCAGTCATAGTCTCTCATGTGGCCCTTCGGAAAAAAATAATTGCTCTGATCAAGACAAATGAATGAGTGATCAGAATGCTGATCCTTGTAGCTCCCTAGGAGGACTAGTAGTATAAAAGTAAAAAAAAAAAAGATTTACAAAGTTAAGAAAATTAAAAAAAAACTAAAAGTTTAAATCACCCCCCATTTGCCCCATTGAAAATTAAAGGGTTAAAAAGAATAAAAAATATACACACATTTGGTATTGCCGCTTTCAGAAATGCCCAATCTATCAAATTATAAAATCAATGAATCTACTCAGTAAACGGTGTAGCAGCAAAAAAATAATGTTTTTTGTCTGTTGCAAATTTTGCGCAAAATGCAATTACAGGCGATCAAAATGTAGCATTTGCGCAAAACTAGTACCATTAAAAATGTTAGCTTAAGACGCAAAAAATAAGCTATTACTGAGCCACAGATCCTGAAAAATGAGAACGCTATGGTTCGCGGAATATGGCACAAAAAATGCACCCCATGTTTTGGAAAAACCTCTGATTTTTTTTTAACCCCTTAGATAATAAACCTATACATGTTTAGTGTCTACGAACTCGCACCGACCTGAGACATCACAATGACATATCAGTTTTATCGTACAATGAACACAGTGAATAAAATATCCCAAAAACAATCATGTTTGCACTTTTTTATAATTTTTCTGCACTTGGATTTTTTTGCCATTTTCCAGTACACTATGTAGTAAAACTTTAGGTTTAATTTCAAAGTACAACTCGTCCCGCAATAAGCAAGCCTTCATAAGGCAAGACTGACGGGAAAATAAAAAAGTTATGGCTCTTGGAAGAAGGAGGGGGAAACAAAAACGAAAAACGCCCGGTGGTGAAGGGGTTAGAGGTGCTTGTCCTCTCCTGCAAAAACGCAAGACTTCATATGGCAAGATTGATGGACAAATGATAAAATTATGAAAGAAGGAGAGCAAAAAAAGAAGAAAAAAATTAAAACCGGAAAATTGCCCTGGGGAAGGAGTTAGTATAATATTTTTTTTGCAGCTGCTGGAAATCCTCTCCTCTGCATTATCCTCTAGCTGAATGCCTTTTTTATAGAGGTTTTTTAATTGTTTTAGTTTTCGGCATCTTCTGCCTATTGTTTAGAAGTTGTCCATATAAACAGGATGATAAACTATTTGGAGAATACATATCAATAGTTGACGAGAGCATGATAAACTGGAGATGGTTGTGCTCCGTGAACAAAGGAGAGACTCTAGGCCATCACTCTTGTCTGTCACTTAAAATACCGGTCCTCATCAATGTTTTTTTCAGCCTATATTAAGGAGATAGTCTACATAGTGGCAAGGTGCAGATTGATTGCATATTATAAAGCATGCATTTGTTTATTTCTTTATTGATTGGCTTTGTGGAGGTAAATGCTGGCTCTGTGACACTCTAATAAACTCCCTTCATGACTATTTTTTTTTTCCTTGTATGCTTGCAGGAAAGTGTTTGTTTTGTACATTGTGCACTTTTCTACAGATCTGACATATTCTGGATTGAGTTTCATTCCATGGAAAGATTTATCATTTAATTATTCGGTGAACACAAACTAAATCACAGCCGCTCAAATAAATTAGTTAGAGAAAATGGATGTTTTTCCATCAGAATTGTGGTGACTCCACAGCAGGTCTGAATTAAGAGAGCACTTTGTTCAAAAGAGTCAACCTGTCTCCATAAATTACAGGGGATGGGGGGATTATGGTGTACCCTAGGTTTAGGATATTACGCTCCTTTTTACTCATTGAGAATTTTCCAAAGGTAAATATGCTTTATTTGAAATATTATTATTATTATTAATAATAATAATAATAATAATAGTAATAATTGTATTTATATAGGGTCAACATTTTCTCCAAAACTTTACAAATGAAATATAAATTTGTTTAATATCCCTGAACTGTAATAGTGACATCACTGTGTGTATTATCTCTGTTCTGTGACATCACTGTGTATTATCCCTGTACTGTAAAATCACTGTGTGTATTATCCCTGTACTGTGACATCACTATGTATTATCCCTGTACTGTGACATCACTGTGTGTATTATCCCTGTACTATGACATCACTGTGTATATTAGCTCTGTACTGTGACATTACTGTGTGTATTATCTCTGTACTGTGACATCCCTGTGTATTATCCCTGTACTGTGACATCACTGTGTGTATTATCCCTGTACTGTGACATCACTGTGTGTATTATCCCCTGTGCTGTGACATCACTGTGTGTATTATCCCTGTACTGTGACAACACTGTGTATTATGCCTGTACTCTGACATCAATGTGTGTATTATCCCTGTACTGTGACATCACTGTGTGTATTATCCCTGTACTGTCACATCATTGTGTGTATTATCCCCTGTGCTGTGAAATCACTGTGTGTATTATCCCTGTACTGTGACATCACTGTGTGTATTATCCCTGTGCTGTGACATCCCTGTGTGTATTATCCCTGTACTGTGACATCACTTTGTATATTATCCCTGTGCTGTGACATCCCTGTGTGTATTATTCCTGTACTGTGACATCACTGTGTGTATTATCCCTGTACTGTGACATCACTGTGTGTATTATACCTGTACTGTGACCTTACTGTGTGTATTATCCCTGTTTTGTGACAACACTGTGTACATTATCCCTGTACTAAGACATCACCGTGTGTTATCCCTGTACTGTGACATCACTGTGTGTATTACCCCTGTACTGTGACATCACTGTGTGTATTATCCCTGTTCTGTGACATCACTGTGTGTATTATCCCTGTACTGTGACATCACTGTGTGTATTATCCCTGTACTGTGACAAAACTGTGTATTATGCCTGTACTCTGACATCAATGTGTGTATTATCCCTGTACTGTGACATCACTGTGTGTATTATCCCTGTACTGTCACATCACTGTGTGTATTATCCCCTGTGCTGTGACATCACTGTGTGTATTATCCCTGTACTGTGACATCACTGTGTGTATTATCCCTGTGCTGTGACATCCCTGTGTGTATTATCCCTGTACTGTGACATCACTTTGTATATTATCCCTGTGCTGTGACATCACTGTGTGTATTATCCCTGTACTGTGACATCACTGTGTGTATTATCCCTGTACTATGACATCACTGTGTATATTAGCTCTGTACTGTGACATTACTGTGTGTATTATCTCTGTACTGTGACATCCCTGTGTATTATCCCTGTACTGTGACATCACTGTGTGTATTATCCCTGTACTGTGACATCACTGTGTGTATTATCCCCTGTGCTGTGACATCACTGTGTGTATTATCCCTGTACTGTGACAACACTGTGTATTATGCCTGTACTCTGACATCAATGTGTGTATTATCCCTGTACTGTCACATCACTGTGTGTATTATCCCTTGTGCTGTGACATCACTGTGTGTATTATCCCTGTACTGTGACATCACTGTGTGTATTATCCCTGTGCTGTGACATCCCTGTGTGTATTATCCCTGTACTGTGACATCACTTTGTATATTATCCCTGTGCTGTGACATCACTGTGTGTATTATTCCTGTACTGTGACCTCACTGTGTGTATTATCCCTGTACTGTGACATCACTGTGTGTATTATTCCTGTACTGTGACCTCACTGTGTGTATTATCCCTGTTTTGTGACAACACTGTGTACATTATCCCTGTACTAAGACATCACTGTGTGTTATCCCTGTACTGTGACATCACTGTGTGTATTACCCCTGTACTGTGACATCACTGTGTGTATTATCCCTGTTCTGTGACATCACTGTGTGTATTATCCCTGTACTGTGACATCACTGTGTGTATTATCCCTGTACTGTGACATCACTGGGTGTATTATCCCCGTGCTGTGACATCACTGTGTGTATTATCCCTGTACTATGACATCACTGTGTATTATGCCTGTACTCTGACATCAATGTGTGTATTATCCCTGTACTGTGACATCACTGTGTGTATTATCCCTGTACTGTCACATCACTGTGTGTATTATCCCCTGTGCTGTGACATCACTGTGTGTATTATCCCTGTACTGTGACATCACTGTGTGTATTATCCCTGTGCTGTGACATCCCTGTGTGTATTATCCCTGTACTGTGACATCACTTTGTATATTAACCCTGTGCTGTGACATCACTGTGTGTATTATTCCTGTACTGTGACCTCACTGTGTGTATTATCCCTGTACTGTGACATCACTGTGTGTATTATTCCTGTACTGTGACCTCACTGTGTGTATTATCCCTGTTTTGTGACAACACTGTGTACATTATCCCTGTACTAAGACATCACTGTGTGTTATCCCTGTATTGTGACATCACTGTGTGTATTACCCCTGTACTGTGACATCACTGTGTGTATTATCCCTGTACTGTGACATCACTGTGTGTATTATCCCTGTACTGTGACATCACTGTGTATATTAGCTCTGTACTGTGACATTACTGTGTGTATTATCTCTGTACTGTGACATCCCTGTGTATTATCCCTGTACTGTGACATCACTGTGTGTATTATCCCTGTACTGCAAAACGATTATTCCTGGCTCACAGCGTTAAATTTAGGTGCTCAGAAAAAGCAGCAAGTCTAATAGAAAATAATTCTGGCACACTTGGAGACAATATGAAGAGGAGAAAATCTTGAAATGCTTAAATGGTTTTATTTTGTGCATAGATCAAAAAAGAAGTTGATGATAATTCATCCATCCAACGTTTCGA
Source organism: Anomaloglossus baeobatrachus (assembly GCF_048569485.1). Taxonomy (NCBI): domain Eukaryota; kingdom Metazoa; phylum Chordata; class Amphibia; order Anura; family Aromobatidae; genus Anomaloglossus; species Anomaloglossus baeobatrachus. The sequence goes on from NC_134356.1 coordinate 586,355,348, forward strand.
CCATTTGAGGTCTTTATCAAGGACAAATTTATCTAATGTAACAAAAACATACGCACCATTAGTGCATGAAAACAAAACATGATTATGGCATTCATTATAACAGCAGTCTCTGATAACATCATGATAGCACATAACCAAATAAAGACATACATATACTTATAAAATCCATGTGCTGAAAAACAGTGAAAATAGAAACCTAATAAAGGAACAAAAGCTCATGAAAGGTACACTTATCATTCGGCAAATGAGGGCAGTAGTGACCCACCTAAATGATCAACTGTATGGTATATATTCAAGACTATGAAGACATCATAATGCAATCAAAGAGATGGATAAAGATGTGATCCTATGTGGGAGACAAAAACAGATAAGTATCGTGTACATGACATATAACCATGCAGATAAGAAGAGTTTCATTCTTCGGCAATAACTGTCTACAGATGTGTCTTTCCCCACTTATACCTTATGCACTGGAGCAAATTGATGATCAGTAGTGGTGACCCTTTTCAGAGGGAATGGGATATAGATAATTCTAAATGCAAGTGGATATAGATATGCGCATTAAAATAATATATAGATTATTTTAACCATATGATTAAAGTGAACTAATGCATCCTGAAGGAGAGTAGTATACCTGGATAAACTATTTCGCTGTCAAAGGTAGATACCTGAGAGCATCAGGGAAAGTTTCGTGTTTCCTTCACTGATGGTTCCTCAGTTGCCTCAGAAGAAGGGGAATATTCTGAGCAAGAGAGTCACATATACTTGCATTACCGCATAAAGTAGGGAGAAGACACATATACAATGACTTCTGTGTATTACATAACATATGGTAAGAAGGCAAAAACTACCTGAAAAATGCAGAGATAGTATACTAATACTTGCACTGAGGAATTCACAGCGGCCTCAGGGTAACATCAGTGCTATGGACAAAATATGTGAACATCAGGAGTTACAAGTAGAGTAGGAAAAACCAGTATAAGGTACATGTTGTAGGATAAAAAAGTACCCAAATTACCTTAATATTGTTCCAAAAAGGTGAACATGTATGGGATCATATAACAAAGAGGACTCCTTGTGGGGTTCTCAAAGAGACCCTATGGAAAATGTATACATTTAAGTATCAAATAGTATACGTGACAAAAATGGTGGGCTGATATAGACACATACCTGAGGTATTCAAGGTATTAGAAGCAGGGAAGAGCTATTGAGCCATATATGATGTCACGTATCTAAATACAAATATGGAGAGTGCATAAATAATGCTGTTCCATCATGTTAAAGGCTCAGGAAAAGACGTACACATACCTTGCGTTGGTGATATAGGGTATGGGCCCCAGGGAGACGTGCACTGTGCGGTGGTGGTGTGTCCTTATATAGTGGGAGCAGTGCAGCGTCCACCATCCTGCTTCCTGGATGGTGGAACGCAGTGTGGGCCGGTGGAGCGCACGCCGCGCATGCGCAGTGCGGCGCGCCGCACCGCGCATGCGCCCGAAGCGAAGCATCAGCCCAATGGGAGAAGATGTGACAGGGGAGGTGTGTAAGTGTGTGGGAACCAGGGATTGGCCTGTGAATCGCACCGAGAGCGCGCACAGCGCCACCTAGTGGCCCAGCACGCGCTCCCAGCACGGAACACAGGCCAAAGTGAGTGACAGCAAGGTGAAAATGCTGAATAGTAGTGCCCAGCAAGCACACAGCGCCCATTCATTGGCACAGTGCGCCAGAGTGGCACAAAACAGGACAGAGGAAATGACATGCAAAGTCTAACAACTAGATATGTGAATGTGTGAGATCCTAATATAAAGGATTACGGTGTGCTGGCCTGTGAATTGCGCATGGCAAATGCGCAGTGTCGGGCCATTTACACCAACGCATGAGCCAGGTACAGAGCACAAGTCAGTAAAACATACCAAAAGACGACATTATACAGAGTGCACAATAACAGAGAATCTTGGTGATGGTCCCTTAAAGCTGAGCGTAGTTGTGGTGATGACACAAGATTGGTGCAAGGACGGTGAAGAGATCAAGTAGGAGGTGGAGCCTGGAACAAAGAAAAAACAATTTAGGGAGAAATACATGTCACTATGTGTAGTAGAATGATATTCTCACTTATCCTTATACTGGGTTTTTGACAATCATATTGTAGATGACCACTCAGAGGCTGAAAAGCAACAAAAGTCGACCAAACCCAATTAATATAATAAATATTCAAGGTAACGTAAACTATCGAACAGTAAACTTCATTAAATGCACATATCGTGTTCCCTATTAAGACCTCTTGGTTCCAGCGTATTCAGGGTAAATATCCAATAGGATTCCCTTTCCTTTAGGGTACGTATTCTGTTACCACCCCTTCTAGGTATGGGTACATGTTCCAGTATCTGGTACTTCAATTGCGCGATCGTGTGACCATATGTAATAAAATGATACGGGATAGGGAGCATCATCTGTTTACACCTAATAGTGGATTTGTGTTTACTAATACGGTCTCGGACATGTTGGGTGGTCTCCCCAACATATCCGAGACCGCATGGACACTTAATAAGGTAAACTACAAAAGAGGATTCACATGTAAAAAATCCCTGTATGGAAAAAATTCGTCCTGACAAAGGGTGAGTAAAGGTGTCACCCCTGGTGAGATTGTTGCACTGTATGCAGTGGTGACACGGAAAATTGCCTTTTTTGGGAGTACCGAGAAACGTTTGCCTCGGTACAATCTTACTGGAACCTATGTCAGCCCTTACAAAACTGTCCCGGAGATTACGAGGCCTCTTGTTACAAAATAAAGGGGGTACACTGAATTCGCTAACCTCTGGATAAGCCTTATTCAGGAGCGGCCAGTGTTTACAGACTATGCTCTTAATAAGAGGAGAAAAAGGATGATAGGTGTTTATACACGGAATACGTGGGATATTCTTCCCAGTAGTGGGTCTTTGAGAAAATTTCTTATTGGCAATATCAATAGGATATCCCCTCTGGAGAAACTTCATACTCATTTCTGAGGATCTTAGGTCACGTTGTGCTGGGTCAGATACAATTCGCGCCACACGCTGATGTTGGGAAATTGGAAGACTTTGTTTAGTGTGACGGGGATGGCAACTTGTAAAATGCAGAAGACTATTACGGTCGGTCGGTTTTACATACAAATCCGTGCTAAGGATGCCGTCAGACGATATTACCATGGTATCTAAAAAATTGATATTATGGCTATCAAATTGAATGGAAAAGGTGAGACCTAGTGTGAGAGAATTGATCTCTGTGTGAAACTGTGATAAAGAAGCGACATCACCCCGCCAAATGAGGAAGATGTCGTCAATATACCTTTTCCATGTAATCACATGTTCCAACCATAGTGGATGATTGTATATGTGTAATTCTTCAAAATGCGCCATAAAAATATTAGCATACGGGGGTGCCAAATTAGAACCCATCGCGGTCCCCCGTTTCTGTAAATAAAACTGGTCTTGGAACAGAAAGAAATTATTTTCTAGAACCAGTTGAAGGAGATCAATGCAAAATTGATTCTGTAAAGGAGAGTGAGTACTATGTCTATTCAAAAACCATTTTACTGCCTGTATGCCATCAAGGTGTTGAATGCTAGTATAAAGACTATTGACATCAAGGGATACCAAAAGACATTCAGGAGGCAACAACCCTATGGATTGTAAATGTGTCAAGAAGTCGGAAGTGTCCTTAAGGTATGACTTGATGTTGGGTATGAGAGGAGTGAGGATTCTCTCGACTGTGATAGCAAGGGGCGATAAAACGGATTCTGTCGAAGCGACAATCGGACGACCGGGAGGATGGCTCATGTTTTTATGAACCTTGGGTAAGGTATAAAACACCGGTGTGATGGGGTGGGCTTTAATGAGAAAATCAGATAGTTTCTGATCTATGGTATTATTGGCCAAATAGATACGGATAATGTGTTTAATGAGTCCCTGAATATGGGATGTTGGATCACGTGAAATAGGTACATAAGTACTTGTATCCCCTAATTGGCTCAAAATCTCATCAATGTAGTATTTCTTGTTGAGTACCACAATGGACCCACCCTTATCGGCCGGTTTGATAACGATATTGGGGTTATTTTTTAAATCCCGTATTGCACGACTTTCTTCTATAGTAACATTACGTTTGATCTTGAATTGACCCTCATCCACTGTCCTTAATGTATGATTAATGTCTCTAGAAACCAAAGCAACATACGTCTCGATGGGGTGATACGTCTTAGGAGGGTTGAACGAACTCGGGACTCTAAGGTCCAATTGTTTCAACCGAAACATGGTATCGGATTCAGTCGGAGTATTAACGACCGTTGTGGCTTTATCAGTACTAAAGTGAGCTTTTAGTCTCAAGGTCCTAAAAAACCTCCTCATCTCCTGGTCTAAAACAAATGTATTGAGAGGTGGAGTCGGACAAAATGATAACCCTTTTTGTAGTACCTGGGATTCAATTACAGACAAGTTGTACGAAGAAATGTTATACACTAAATTGGTACCTGTGATCTGGTTTGCATGTGATATGTTGATGGTGCTACCGCGGCCCCTCTTACTCCTCCTCGTTTTCCTCTTTGGTTTGGCCGCTGTGCTAAAAAACGAGACTGTCGTGAGGTATACTGTTCTGTATCCGATCCGGATGATGTTGAATACCGATGATACTGTGTTGGTCTCCTAGGAATATCTTCCACAAATTGCCAACGATAGACCCGATTTTTGGCATAATCTTCTTGATCTCTTAAAAACTTAGACCTTTTCCGTTCTTGAAGAGTCTTACTGAATTCAGCAATAGTGGCTTTGGTTTTAGAGTGGATCCTCTCCCACTCTGCAGTGGGAATCGTGTTCTGAAGTTGCTGTTCGATCGAACTGATGTTGTGTCCCAGGTCCTCAATTTCTTTTTGCAGGAATTCAATCGTCAAAATTATAATGTCCATTGAACACTTATTAACTATACTCTCGAATTTTGAACAATATTCGGGTTTATCTGAAAAAAGAGTCGGTTTCAGTGATACTCGTAAGCCCCTTGGAATGCGTTGCACTCTATGATACTCCGCTAGAGTGGCACAATGCAATTCCAGCGCAGTATGCCTTCTTAATTCTTTTTCATAGTCCCTGGTACGTACTTCTTCATTGGGTACTGATAAAAATGTATTGGGTATAGTCACCCTGGACAATATGTTACTGACCTCATCAGCATCATATGAGAAGGTAGTAAATGACATATGGAAAAGTAGGCAAAAAATAGGCTGGAGCTCAGGTAAAGAAACAACAATCACTGCAAAACGATTATTCCTGGCTCACAGCGTTAAATTTAGGTGCTCAGAAAAAGCAGCAAGTCTAATAGAAAATAATTCTGGCACACTTGGAGACAATATGAAGAGGAGAAAATCTTGAAATGCTTAAATGGTTTTATTTTGTGCATAGATCAAAAAAGAAGTTGATGATAATTCATCCATCCAACGTTTCGACCATTTGAGGTCTTTATCAAGGACAAATTTATCTAATGTAACAAAAACATACGCACCATTAGTGCATGAAAACAAAACATGATTATGGCATTCATTATAACAGCAGTCTCTGATAACATCATGATAGCACATAACCAAATAAAGACATACATATACTTATAAAATCCATGTGCTGAAAAACAGTGAAAATAGAAACCTAATAAAGGAACAAAAGCTCATGAAAGGTACACTTATCATTCGGCAAATGAGGGCAGTAGTGACCCACCTAAATGATCAACTGTATGGTATATATTCAAGACTATGAAGACATCATAATGCAATCAAAGAGATGGATAAAGATGTGATCCTATGTGGGAGACAAAAACAGATAAGTATCGTGTACATGACATATAACCATGCAGATAAGAAGAGTTTCATTCTTCGGCAATAACTGTCTACAGATGTGTCTTTCCCCACTTATACCTTATGCACTGGAGCAAATTGATGATCAGTAGTGGTGACCCTTTTCAGAGGGAATGGGATATAGATAATTCTAAATGCAAGTGGATATAGATATGCGCATTAAAATAATATATAGATTATTTTAACCATATGATTAAAGTGAACTAATGCATCCTGAAGGAGAGTAGTATACCTGGATAAACTATTTCGCTGTCAAAGGTAGATACCTGAGAGCATCAGGGAAAGTTTCGTGTTTCCTTCACTGATGGTTCCTCAGTTGCCTCAGAAGAAGGGGAATATTCTGAGCAAGAGAGTCACATATACTTGCATTACCGCATAAAGTAGGGAGAAGACACATATACAATGACTTCTGTGTATTACATAACATATGGTAAGAAGGCAAAAACTACCTGAAAAATGCAGAGATAGTATACTAATACTTGCACTGAGGAATTCACAGCGGCCTCAGGGTAACATCAGTGCTATGGACAAAATATGTGAACATCAGGAGTTACAAGTAGAGTAGGAAAAACCAGTATAAGGTACATGTTGTAGGATAAAAAAGTACCCAAATTACCTTAATATTGTTCCAAAAAGGTGAACATGTATGGGATCATATAACAAAGAGGACTCCTTGTGGGGTTCTCAAAGAGACCCTATGGAAAATGTATACATTTAAGTATCAAATAGTATACGTGACAAAAATGGTGGGCTGATATAGACACATACCTGAGGTATTCAAGGTATTAGAAGCAGGGAAGAGCTATTGAGCCATATATGATGTCACGTATCTAAATACAAATATGGAGAGTGCATAAATAATGCTGTTCCATCATGTTAAAGGCTCAGGAAAAGACGTACACATACCTTGCGTTGGTGATATAGGGTATGGGCCCCAGGGAGACGTGCACTGTGCGGTGGTGGTGTGTCCTTATATAGTGGGAGCAGTGCAGCGTCCACCATCCTGCTTCCTGGATGGTGGAACGCAGTGTGGGCCGGTGGAGCGCACGCCGCGCATGCGCAGTGCGGCGCGCCGCACCGCGCATGCGCCCGAAGCGAAGCATCAGCCCAATGGGAGAAGATGTGACAGGGGAGGTGTGTAAGTGTGTGGGAACCAGGGATTGGCCTGTGAATCGCACCGAGAGCGCGCACAGCGCCACCTAGTGGCCCAGCACGCGCGCCCAGCACGGAACACAGGCCAAAGTGAGTGACAGCAAGGTGAAAATGCTGAATAGTAGTGCCCAGCAAGCACACAGCGCCCATTCATTGGCACAGTGCGCCAGAGTGGCACAAAACAGGACAGAGGAAATGACATGCAAAGTCTAACAACTCACACATTCACATATCTAGTTGTTAGACTTTGCATGTCATTTCCTCTGTCCTGTTTTGTGCCACTCTGGCGCACTGTGCCAATGAATGGGCGCTGTGTGCTTGCTGGGCACTACTATTCAGCATTTTCACCTTGCTGTCACTCACTTTGGCCTGTGTTCCGTGCTGGGCGCGCGTGCTGGGCCACTAGGTGGCGCTGTGCGCGCTCTCGGTGCGATTCACAGGCCAATCCCTGGTTCCCACACACTTACACACCTCCCCTGTCACATCTTCTCCCATTGGGCTGATGCTTCGCTTCGGGCGCATGCGCGGTGCGGCGCGCCGCACTGCGCATGCGCGGCGTGCGCTCCACCGGCCCACACTGCGTTCCACCATCCAGGAAGCAGGATGGTGGACGCTGCACTGCTCCCACTATATAAGGACACACCACCACCGCACAGTGCACGTCTCCCTGGGGCCCATACCCTATATCACCAACGCAAGGTATGTGTACGTCTTTTCCTGAGCCTTTAACATGATGGAACAGCATTATTTATGCACTCTCCATATTTGTATTTAGATACGTGACATCATATATGGCTCAATAGCTCTTCCCTGCTTCTAATACCTTGAATACCTCAGGTATGTGTCTATATCAGCCCACCATTTTTGTCACGTATACTATTTGATACTTAAATGTATACATTTTCCATAGGGTCTCTTTGAGAACCCCACAAGGAGTCCTCTTTGTTATATGATCCCATACATGTTCACCTTTTTGGAACAATATTAAGGTAATTTGGGTACTTTTTTATCCTACAACATGTACCTTATACTGGTTTTTCCTACTCTACTTGTAACTCCTGATGTTCACATATTTTGTCCATAGCACTGATGTTACCCTGAGGCCGCTGTGAATTCCTCAGTGCAAGTATTAGTATACTATCTCTGCATTTTTCAGGTAGTTTTTGCCTTCTTACCATATGTTATGTAATACACAGAAGTCATTGTATATGTGTCTTCTCCCTACTTTATGCGGTAATGCAAGTATATGTGACTCTCTTGCTCAGAATATTCCCCTTCTTCTGAGGCAACTGAGGAACCATCAGTGAAGGAAACACGAAACTTTCCCTGATGCTCTCAGGTATCTACCTTTGACAGCGAAATAGTTTATCCAGGTATACTACTCTCCTTCAGGATGCATTAGTTCACTTTAATCATATGGTTAAAATAATCTATATATTATTTTAATGCGCATATCTATATCCACTTGCATTTAGAATTATCTATATCCCATTCCCTCTGAAAAGGGTCACCACTACTGATCATCAATTTGCTCCAGTGCATAAGGTATAAGTGGGGAAAGACACATCTGTAGACAGTTATTGCCGAAGAATGAAACTCTTCTTATCTGCATGGTTATATGTCATGTACACGATACTTATCTGTTTTTGTCTCCCACATAGGATCACATCTTTATCCATCTCTTTGATTGCATTATGATGTCTTCATAGTCTTGAATATATACCATACAGTTGATCATTTAGGTGGGTCACTACTGCCCTCATTTGCCGAATGATAAGTGTACCTTTCATGAGCTTTTGTTCCTTTATTAGGTTTCTATTTTCACTGTTTTTCAGCACATGGATTTTATAAGTATATGTATGTCTTTATTTGGTTATGTGCTATCATGATGTTATCAGAGACTGCTGTTATAATGAATGCCATAATCATGTTTTGTTTTCATGCACTAATGGTGCGTATGTTTTTGTTACATTAGATAAATTTGTCCTTGATAAAGACCTCAAATGGTCGAAACGTTGGATGGATGAATTATCATCAACTTCTTTTTTGATCTATGCACAAAATAAAACCATTTAAGCATTTCAAGATTTTCTCCTCTTCATATTGTCTCCAAGTGTGCCAGAATTATTTTCTATTAGACTTGCTGCTTTTTCTGAGCACCTAAATTTAACGCTGTGAGCCAGGAATAATCGTTTTGCAGTGATTGTTGTTTCTTTACCTGAGCTCCAGCCTATTTTTTGCCTACTTTTCCATATGTCATTTACTACCTTCTCATATGATGCTGATGAGGTCAGTAACATATTGTCCAGGGTGACTATACCCAATACATTTTTATCAGTACCCAATGAAGAAGTACGTACCAGGGACTATGAAAAAGAATTAAGAAGGCATACTGCGCTGGAATTGCATTGTGCCACTCTAGCGGAGTATCATAGAGTGCAACGCATTCCAAGGGGCTTACGAGTATCACTGAAACCGACTCTTTTTTCAGATAAACCCGAATATTGTTCAAAATTCGAGAGTATAGTTAATAAGTGTTCAATGGACATTATAATTTTGACGATTGAATTCCTGCAAAAAGAAATTGAGGACCTGGGACACAACATCAGTTCGATCGAACAGCAACTTCAGAACACGATTCCCACTGCAGAGTGGGAGAGGATCCACTCTAAAACCAAAGCCACTATTGCTGAATTCAGTAAGACTCTTCAAGAACGGAAAAGGTCTAAGTTTTTAAGAGATCAAGAAGATTATGCCAAAAATCGGGTCTATCGTTGGCAATTTGTGGAAGATATTCCTAGGAGACCAACACAGTATCATCGGTATTCAACATCATCCGGATCGGATACAGAACAGTATACCTCACGACAGTCTCGTTTTTTAGCACAGCGGCCAAACCAAAGAGGAAAACGAGGAGGAGTAAGAGGGGCCGCGGTAGCACCATCAACATATCACATGCAAACCAGATCACAGGTACCAATTTAGTGTATAACATTTCTTCGTACAACTTGTCTGTAATTGAATCCCAGGTACTACAAAAAGGGTTATCATTTTGTCCGACTCCACCTCTCAATACATTTGTTTTAGACCAGGAGATGAGGAGGTTTTTTAGGACCTTGAGACTAAAAGCTCACTTTAGTACTGATAAAGCCACAACGGTCGTTAATACTCCGACTGAATCCGATACCATGTTTCGGTTGAAACAATTGGACCTTAGAGTCCCGAGTTCGTTCAACCCTCCTAAGACGTATCACCCCATCGAGACGTATGTTGCTTTGGTTTCTAGAGACATTAATCATACATTAAGGACAGTGGATGAGGGTCAATTCAAGATCAAACGTAATGTTACTATAGAAGAAAGTCGTGCAATACGGGATTTAAAAAATAACCCCAATATCGTTATCAAACCGGCCGATAAGGGTGGGTCCATTGTGGTACTCAACAAGAAATACTACATTGATGAGATTTTGAGCCAATTAGGGGATACAAGTACTTATGTACCTATTTCACGTGATCCAACATCCCATATTCAGGGACTCATTAAACACATTATCCGTATCTATTTGGCCAATAATACCATAGATCAGAAACTATCTGATTTTCTCATTAAAGCCCACCCCATCACACCGGTGTTTTATACCTTACCCAAGGTTCATAAAAACATGAGCCATCCTCCCGGTCGTCCGATTGTCGCTTCGACAGAATCCGTTTTATCGCCCCTTGCTATCACAGTCGAGAGAATCCTCACTCCTCTCATACCCAACATCAAGTCATACCTTAAGGACACTTCCGACTTCTTGACACATTTACAATCCATAGGGTTGTTGCCTCCTGAATGTCTTTTGGTATCCCTTGATGTCAATAGTCTTTATACTAGCATTCAACACCTTGATGGCATACAGGCAGTAAAATGGTTTTTGAATAGACATAGTACTCACTCTCCTTTACAGAATCAATTTTGCATTGATCTCCTTCAACTGGTTCTAGAAAATAATTTCTTTCTGTTCCAAGACCAGTTTTATTTACAGAAACGGGGGACCGCGATGGGTTCTAATTTGGCACCCCCGTATGCTAATATTTTTATGGCGCATTTTGAAGAATTACACATATACAATCATCCACTATGGTTGGAACATGTGATTACATGGAAAAGGTATATTGACGACATCTTCCTCATTTGGCGGGGTGATGTCGCTTCTTTATCACAGTTTCACACAGAGATCAATTCTCTCACACTAGGTCTCACCTTTTCCATTCAATTTGATAGCCATAATATCAATTTTTTAGATACCATGGTAATATCGTCTGACGGCATCCTTAGCACGGATTTGTATGTAAAACCGACCGACCGTAATAGTCTTCTGCATTTTACAAGTTGCCATCCCCGTCACACTAAACAAAGTCTTCCAATTTCCCAACATCAGCGTGTGGCGCGAATTGTATCTGACCCAGCACAACGTGACCTAAGATCCTCAGAAATGAGTATGAAGTTTCTCCAGAGGGGATATCCTATTGATATTGCCAATAAGAAATTTTCTCAAAGACCCACTACTGGGAAGAATATCCCACGTATTCCGTGTATAAACACCTATCATCCTTTTTCTCCTCTTATTAAGAGCATAGTCTGTAAACACTGGCCGCTCCTGAATAAGGCTTATCCAGAGGTTAGCGAATTCAGTGTACCCCCTTTATTTTGTAACAAGAGGCCTCGTAATCTCCGGGACAGTTTTGTAAGGGCTGACATAGGTTCCAGTAAGATTGTACCGAGGCAAACGTTTCTCGGTACTCCCAAAAAAGGCAATTTTCCGTGTCACCACTGCATACAGTGCAACAATCTCACCAGGGGTGACACCTTTACTCACCCTTTGTCAGGACGAATTTTTTCCATACAGGGATTTTTTACATGTGAATCCTCTTTTGTAGTTTACCTTATTAAGTGTCCATGCGGTCTCGGATATGTTGGGGAGACCACCCAACATGTCCGAGACCGTATTAGTAAACACAAATCCACTATTAGGTGTAAACAGATGATGCTCCCTATCCCGTATCATTTTATTACATATGGTCACACGATCGCGCAATTGAAGTACCAGATACTGGAACATGTACCCATACCTAGAAGGGGTGGTAACAGAATACGTACCCTAAAGGAAAGGGAATCCTATTGGATATTTACCCTGAATACGCTGGAACCAAGAGGTCTTAATAGGGAACACGATATGTGCATTTAATGAAGTTTACTGTTCGATAGTTTACGTTACCTTGAATATTTATTATATTAATTGGGTTTGGTCGACTTTTGTTGCTTTTCAGCCTCTGAGTGGTCATCTACAATATGATTGTCAAAAACCCAGTATAAGGATAAGTGAGAATATCATTCTACTACACATAGTGACATGTATTTCTCCCTAAATTGTTTTTTCTTTGTTCCAGGCTCCACCTCCTACTTGATCTCTTCACCGTCCTTGCACCAATCTTGTGTCATCACCACAACTACGCTCAGCTTTAAGGGACCATCACCAAGATTCTCTGTTATTGTGCACTCTGTATAATGTCGTCTTTTGGTATGTTTTACTGACTTGTGCTCTGTACCTGGCTCATGCGTTGGTGTAAATGGCCCGACACTGCGCATTTGCCATGCGCAATTCACAGGCCAGCACACCGTAATCCTTTATATTAGGATCTCACACATTCACATATCTAGTTGTTAGACTTTGCATGTCATTTCCTCTGTCCTGTTTTGTGCCACTCTGGCGCACTGTGCCAATGAATGGGCGCTGTGTGCTTGCTGGGCACTACTATTCAGCATTTTCACCTTGCTGTCACTCACTTTGGCCTGTGTTCCGTGCTGGGCGCGCGTGCTGGGCCACTAGGTGGCGCTGTGCGCGCTCTCGGTGCGATTCACAGGCCAATCCCTGGTTCCCACACACTTACACACCTCCCCTGTCACATCTTCTCCCATTGGGCTGATGCTTCGCTTCGGGCGCATGCGCGGTGCGGCGCGCCGCACTGCGCATGCGCGGCGTGCGCTCCACCGGCCCACACTGCGTTCCACCATCCAGGAAGCAGGATGGTGGACGCTGCACTGCTCCCACTATATAAGGACACACCACCACCGCACAGTGCACGTCTCCCTGGGGCCCATACCCTATATCACCAACGCAAGGTATGTGTACGTCTTTTCCTGAGCCTTTAACATGATGGAACAGCATTATTTATGCACTCTCCATATTTGTATTTAGATACGTGACATCATATATGGCTCAATAGCTCTTCCCTGCTTCTAATACCTTGAATACCTCAGGTATGTGTCTATATCAGCCCACCATTTTTGTCACGTATACTATTTGATACTTAAATGTATACATTTTCCATAGGGTCTCTTTGAGAACCCCACAAGGAGTCCTCTTTGTTATATGATCCCATACATGTTCACCTTTTTGGAACAATATTAAGGTAATTTGGGTACTTTTTTATCCTACAACATGTACCTTATACTGGTTTTTCCTACTCTACTTGTAACTCCTGATGTTCACATATTTTGTCCATAGCACTGATGTTACCCTGAGGCCGCTGTGAATTCCTCAGTGCAAGTATTAGTATACTATCTCTGCATTTTTCAGGTAGTTTTTGCCTTCTTACCATATGTTATGTAATACACAGAAGTCATTGTATATGTGTCTTCTCCCTACTTTATGCGGTAATGCAAGTATATGTGACTCTCTTGCTCAGAATATTCCCCTTCTTCTGAGGCAACTGAGGAACCATCAGTGAAGGAAACACGAAACTTTCCCTGATGCTCTCAGGTATCTACCTTTGACAGCGAAATAGTTTATCCAGGTATACTACTCTCCTTCAGGATGCATTAGTTCACTTTAATCATATGGTTAAAATAATCTATATATTATTTTAATGCGCATATCTATATCCACTTGCATTTAGAATTATCTATATCCCATTCCCTCTGAAAAGGGTCACCACTACTGATCATCAATTTGCTCCAGTGCATAAGGTATAAGTGGGGAAAGACACATCTGTAGACAGTTATTGCCGAAGAATGAAACTCTTCTTATCTGCATGGTTATATGTCATGTACACGATACTTATCTGTTTTTGTCTCCCACATAGGATCACATCTTTATCCATCTCTTTGATTGCATTATGATGTCTTCATAGTCTTGAATATATACCATACAGTTGATCATTTAGGTGGGTCACTACTGCCCTCATTTGCCGAATGATAAGTGTACCTTTCATGAGCTTTTGTTCCTTTATTAGGTTTCTATTTTCACTGTTTTTCAGCACATGGATTTTATAAGTATATGTATGTCTTTATTTGGTTATGTGCTATCATGATGTTATCAGAGACTGCTGTTATAATGAATGCCATAATCATGTTTTGTTTTCATGCACTAATGGTGCGTATGTTTTTGTTACATTAGATAAATTTGTCCTTGATAAAGACCTCAAATGGTCGAAACGTTGGATGGATGAATTATCATCAACTTCTTTTTTGATCTATGCACAAAATAAAACCATTTAAGCATTTCAAGATTTTCTCCTCTTCATATTGTCTCCAAGTGTGCCAGAATTATTTTCTATTATCCCTGTACTGTGACATCACTGTTTGTATTATCCCCTGTGCTGTGACATCACTGTGTGTATTATCCCTGTACTGTGACAACACTGTGTATTATGCCTGTACTCTGACATCAATGTGTGTATTATCCCTGTACTGTGACATCACTGTGTGTATTATCCCTGTACTGTCACATCACTGTGTGTATTATCCCCTGTGCTGTGACATCACTGTGTGTATTATCCCTGTACTGTGACATCACAGTGTGTATTATCCCTGTGCTGTGACATCCCTGTGTGTATTATCCCTGTACTGTGACATCACTTTGTATATTATCCCTGTGCTGTGACATCACTGTGTGTATTATTCCTGTACTGTGACATCACTGTGTGTATTATCCCTGTACTGTGACATCACTGTGTGTATTATTCCTGTACTGTGACCTCACTGTGTGTATTATCCCTGTTTTGTGACAACACTGTGTACATTATCCCTGTACTAAGACATCACTGTGTGTTATCCCTGTACTGTGACATCACTGTGTGTATTACCCCTGTACTGTGACATCACTGTGTGTATTATCCCTGTTCTGTGACATCACTGTGTGTATTATCCCTGTACTGTGACATCACTGTGTGTATTATCCCTGTACTGTGACAACACTGTGTATTATGCCTGTACTCTGACATCAATGTGTGTATTATCCCTGTACTGTGACATCACTGTGTGTATTATCCCTGTACTGTCACATCACTGTGTGTATTATCCCCTGTGCTGTGACATCACTGTGTGTATTATCCCTGTACTGTGACATCACTGTGTGTATTATCCCTGTGCTGTCACATCCCTGTGTGTATTATCCCTGTACTGTGACATCACTTTGTATATTATCCCTGTGCTGTGACATCACTGTGTGTATTATCCCTGTACTGTGACATCACTGTGTGTATTATCCCTGTACTATGACATCACTGTGTATATTAGCTCTGTACTGTGACATTACTGTGTGTATTATCTCTGTACTGTGACATCCCTGTGTATTATCCCTGTACTGTGACATCACTGTGTGTATTATCCCTGTACTGTGACATCACTGTGTGTATTATCCCCTGTGCTGTGACATCACTGTGTGTATTATCCCTGTACTGTGACAACACTGTGCATTATGCCTGTACTCTGACATCAATGTGTGTATTATCCCTGTACTGTGACATCACTGTGTGTATTATCCCTGTACTGTCACATCACTGTGTGTATTATCCCCTGTGCTGTGACATCACTGTGTGTATTATCCCTGTACTGTGACATCACTGTGTGTATTATCCCTGTGCTGTGACATCCCTGTGTGTATTATCCCTGTACTGTGACATCACTTTGTATATTATCCCTGTGCTGTGACATCACTGTGTGTATTATTCCTGTACTGTGACCTCACTGTGTGTATTATCCCTGTACTGTGACATCACTGTGTGTATTATTCCTGTACTGTGACCTCACTGTGTGTATTATCCCTGTTTTGTGACAACACTGTGTACATTATCCCTGTACTAAGACATCACTGTGTGTTATCCCTGTATTGTGACATCACTGTGTGTATTACCCCTGTACTGTGACATCACTGTGTGTATTATCCCTGTACTGTGACATCACTGTGTGTATTATCCCTGTACTGTGACATCACTGTGTATATTAGCTCTGTACTGTGACATTACTGTGTGTATTATCTCTGTACTGTGACATCCCTGTGTATTATCCCTGTACTGTGACATCACTGTGTGTATTATCCCTGTACTGTGACATCACTGTGTGTATTATCCCCTGTGCTGTGACATCACTGTGTGTATTATCCCTGTACTGTGACAACACTGTGTATTATGCCTGTACTCTGACATCAATGTGTGTATTATCCCTGTACTGTGACATCACTGTGTGTATTATCCCTGTACTGTCACATCACTTTGTGTATTATCCCCTGTGCTGTGACATCACTGTGTGTATTATCCCTGCACTGTGACATCACTGTGTGTATTATCCCTGTGCTGTGACATCCCTGTGTGTATTATCCCTGTACTGTGACATCACTTTGTATATTATCCCTGTGCTGTGACATCACTGTGTGTATTATTCCTGTACAGTGACATCACTGTGTGTATTATCCCTGTACTGTGACATCACTGTGTGTATTATCCCTGTTCTGTGACATCACTGTGTGTATTATCCCTGTACTGTGACATCACTGTGTGTATTATCCCTGTACTGTGACAACACTGTGTATTATGCCTGTACTCTGACATCAATGTGTGTATTATCCCTGTACTGTGACATCACTGTGTGTATTATCCCTGTACTGTCACATCACTGTGTGTATTATCCCCTGTGCTGTGACATCACTGTGTGTATTATCCCTGTACTGTGACATCACTGTGTGTATTATCCCTGTGCTGTGACATCCCTGTGTGTATTATCCCTGTACTGTGACATCACTTTGTATATTATCCCTGTGCTGTGACATCACTGTGTGTATTATCCCTGTACTGTGACATCACTGTGTGTATTATCCCTGTACTATGACATCACTGTGTATATTAGCTCTGTACTGTGACATTACTGTGTGTATTATCTCTGTACTGTGACATCCCTGTGTATTATCCCTGTACTGTGACATCACTGTGTGTATTATCCCTGTACTGTGACATCACTGTGTGTATTATCCCTGTTCTGTGACATCACTGTGTGTATTATCCCTGTACTGTGACATCACTGTGTGTATTATCCCTGTACTGTGACAACACTGTGTATTATGCCTGTACTCTGACATCAATGTGTGTATTATCCCTGTACTGTGACATCACTGTGTGTATTATCCCTGTACTGTCACATCACTGTGTGTATTATCCCCTGTGCTGTGACATCACTGTGTGTATTATCCCTGTACTGTGACATCACTGTGTGTATTATCCCTGTGCTGTGACATCCCTGTGTGTATTATCCCTGTACTGTGACATCACTTTGTATATTATCCCTGTGCTGTGACATCACTGTGTGTATTATCCCTGTACTGTGACATCACTGTGTGTATTATCCCTGTACTATGACATCACTGTGTATATTAGCTCTGTACTGTGACATTACTGTGTGTATTATCTCTGTACTGTGACATCCCTGTGTATTATCCCTGTACTGTGACATCACTGTGTGTATTATCCCTGTGCTGTGACATCCCTGTGTGTATTATCCCTGTACTGTGACATCACTTTGTATATTATCCCTGTGCTGTGACATCACTGTGTGTATTATTCCTGTACTGTGACATCACTGTGTGTATTATCCCTGTACTGTGACATCACTGTGTGTATTATTCCTGTACTGTGACCTCACTGTGTGTATTATCCCTGTTTTGTGACAACACTGTGTACATTATCCCTGTACTAAGACATCACTGTGTGTTATCCCTGTACTGTGACATCAAGGTGTGTATTACCCCTGTACTGTGACATCACTGTGTGTATTATCCCTGTCCTGTGACATCACTGTGTGTATTATCCCTGTACTGTGACATCACTGTGTGTATTATCCCTGTACTGTGACAACACTGTGTATTATGCCTGTACTCTGACATCAATGTGTGTATTATCCCTGTACTGTGACATCACTGTGTGTATTATCCCTGTACTGTCACATCACTGTGTGTATTATCCCCTGTGCTGTGACATCACTGTGTGTATTATCCCTGTACTGTGACATCACTGTGTGTATTATCCCTGTGCTGTGACATCCCTGTGTGTATTATCCCTGTACTGTGACATCACTTTGTATATTATCCCTGTGCTGTGACATCACTGTGTGTATTATCCCTGTACTGTGACATCACTGTGTGTATTATCCCTGTACTATGACATCACTGTGTATATTAGCTCTGTACTGTGACATTACTGTGTGTATTATCTCTGTACTGTGACATCCCTGTGTATTATCCCTGTACTGTGACATCACTGTGTGTATTATCCCTGTACTGTGACATCACTGTGTGTATTATCCCCTGTGCTGTGACATCACTGTGTGTATTATCCCTGTACTGTGACAACACTGTGTATTATGCTAGTACTCTGACATCAATGTGTGTATTATCCCTGTACTGTGACATCACTGTGTGTATTATCCCTGTACTGTCACATCACTGTGTGTATTATCCCCTGTGCTGTGACATCACTGTGTGTATTATCCCTGTACTGTGACATCACTGTGTGTATTATCCCTGTGCTGTGACATCCCTGTGTGTATTATCCCTGTACTGTGACATCACTGTGTGTATTATCCCTGTACTGTGACAACACTGTGTATTATGCCTGTACTCTGACATCAATGTGTGTATTATC
Organism: Anomaloglossus baeobatrachus; assembly: GCF_048569485.1. Classification (NCBI taxonomy): domain Eukaryota; kingdom Metazoa; phylum Chordata; class Amphibia; order Anura; family Aromobatidae; genus Anomaloglossus; species Anomaloglossus baeobatrachus. Next base: position 586,374,324 of record NC_134356.1, read on the forward strand.
CCTGTACTGTGACATCACTGTGTGTATTATCCCTGTACTGTCACATCACTGTGTGTATTATCCCCTGTGCTGTGACATCACTGTGTGTATTATCCCTGTACTGTGACATCACTGTGTGTATTATCCCTGTGCTGTGACATCCCTGTGTGTATTATCCCTGTACTGTGACATCACTTTGTATATTATCCCTGTGCTGTGACATCACTGTGTGTATTATCCCTGTACTGTGACATCACTGTGTGTATTATCCCTGTACTATGACATCACTGTGTATATTAGCTCTGTACTGTGACATTACTGTGTGTATTATCTCTGTACTGTGACATCCCTGTGTATTATCCCTGTACTGTGACATCACTGTGTGTATTATCCCTGTACTGTGACATCACTGTGTGTATTATCCCCTGTGCTGTGACATCACTGTGTGTATTATCCCTGTACTGTGACAACACTGTGTATTATGCTAGTACTCTGACATCAATGTGTGTATTATCCCTGTACTGTGACATCACTGTGTGTATTATCCCTGTACTGTCACATCACTGTGTGTATTATCCCCTGTGCTGTGACATCACTGTGTGTATTATCCCTGTACTGTGACATCACTGTGTGTATTATCCCTGTGCTGTGACATCCCTGTGTGTATTATCCCTGTACTGTGACATCACTTTGTATATTATCCCTGTGCTGTGACATCACTGTGTGTATTATTCCTGTACTGTGACCTCACTGTGTGTATTATCCCTGTACTGTGACATCACTGTGTGTATTATTCCTGTACTGTGACCTCACTGTGTGTATTATCCCTGTTTTGTGACAACACTGTGTACATTATCCCTGTACTAAGACATCACTGTGTGTTATCCCTGTATTGTGACATCACTGTGTGTATTACCCCTGTACTGTGACATCACTGTGTGTATTATCCCTGTACTGTGACATCACTGTGTGTATTATCCCTGTACTGTGACATCAATGTGTATATTAGCTCTGTACTGTGACATTACTGTGTGTATTATCTCTGTACTGTGACATCCCTGTGTATTATCCCTGTACTGTGACATCACTGTGTGTATTATCCCTGTTCTGTGACATCACTGTGTGTATTATCCCTGTACTGTGACATCACTGTGTGTATTATCCCTGTACTGTGACAACACTGTGTATTATGCCTGTACTCTGACATCAATGTGTGTATTATCCCTGTACTGTGACATCACTGTGTGTATTATCCCTGTACTGTCACATCACTGTGTGTATTATCCCCTGTGCTGTGACATCACTGTGTGTATTATCCCTGTACTGTGACATCACTGTGTGTATTATCCCTGTGCTGTGACATCCCTGTGTGTATTATCCCTGTACTGTGACATCACTTTGTATATTATCCCTGTGCTGTAACATCACTGTGTGTATTATCCCTGTACTGTGACATCACTGTGTGTATTATCCCTGTACTGTGACATCACTGTGTGTATTATCCCTGTACTGTGACATCACTGTGTATATTAGCTCTGTACTGTGACATTACTGTGTGTATTATCTCTGTACTGTTACATCCCTGTGTATTATCCCTGTACTGTGACATCACTGTGTGTATTATCCCTGTACTGTGACATCACTGTGTGTATTATCCCCTGTGCTGTGACTTCACTGTGTGTATTATCCCTGTACTGTGACAACACTGTGTATTATGCCTGTACTCTGACATCAATGTGTGTATTATCCCTGTACTGTGACATCACTGTGTGTATTATCCCTGTACTGTCACATCACTGTGTGTATTATCCCCTGTGCTGTGACATCACTGTGTGTATTATCCCTGCACTGTGACATCACTGTGTGTATTATCCCTGTGCTGTGACATCCCTGTGTGTATTATCCCTGTACTGTGACATCACTTTGTATATTATCCCTGTGCTGTGACATCACTGTGTGTATTATTCCTGTACTGTGACATCACTGTGTGTATTATCCCTGTACTGTGACATCACTGTGTGTATTATCCCTGTTCTGTGACATCACTGTGTGTATTATCCCTGTACTGTGACATCACTGTGTGTATTATCCCTGTACTGTGACAACACTGTGTATTATGCCTGTACTCTGACATCAATGTGTGTATTATCCCTGTACTGTGACATCACTGTGTGTATTATCCCTGTACTGTCACATCACTGTGTGTATTATCCCCTGTGCTGTGACATCACTGTGTGTATTATCCCTGTACTGTGACATCACTGTGTGTATTATCCCTGTGCTGTGACATCCCTGTGTGTATTATCCCTGTACTGTGACATCACTTTGTATATTATCCCTGTGCTGTTACATCACTGTGTGTATTATCCCTGTACTGTGACATCACTGTGTGTATTATCCCTGTACTATGACATCACTGTGTATATTAGCTCTGTACTGTGACATTACTGTGTGTATTATCTCTGTACTGTGACATCCCTGTGTATTATCCCTGTACTGTGACATCACTGTGTGTATTATCCCTGTGCTGTGACATCCCTGTGTGTATTATCCCTGTACTGTGACATCACTTTGTATATTATCCCTGTGCTGTGACATCACTGTGTGTATTATTCCTGTACTGTGACATCACTGTGTGTATTATCCCTGTACTGTGACATCACTGTGTGTATTATTCCTGTACTGTGACCTCACTGTGTGTATTATCCCTGTTTTGTGACAACACTGTGTACATTATCCCTGTACTAAGACATCACTGTGTGTTATCCCTGTACTGTGACATCACTGTGTGTATTACCCCTGTACTGTGACATCACTGTGTGTATTATCCCTGTTCTGTGACATCACTGTGTGTATTATCCCTGTACTGTGACATCACTGTGTGTATTATCCCTGTACTGTGACAACACTGTGTATTATGCCTGTACTCTGACATCAATGTGTGTATTATCCCTGTACTGTGACATCACTGTGTGTATTATCCCTGTACTGTCACATCACTGTGTGTATTATCCCCTGTGCTGTGACATCACTGTGTGTATTATCCCTGTACTGTGACATCACTGTGTGTATTATCCCTGTGCTGTGACATCCCTGTGTGTATTATCCCTGTACTGTGACATCACTTTGTATATTATCCCTGTGCTGTGACATCACTGTGTGTATTATCCCTGTACTGTGACATCACTGTGTGTATTATCCCTGTACTATGACATCACTGTGTATATTAGCTCTGTACTGTGACATTACTGTGTGTATTATCTCTGTACTGTGACATCCCTGTGTATTATCCCTGTACTGTGACATCACTGTGTGTATTATCCCTGTACTGTGACATCACTGTGTGTATTATCCCCTGTGCTGTGACATCACTGTGTGTATTATCCCTGTACTGTGACAACACTGTCTATTATGCCTGTACTCTGACATCAATGTGTGTATTATCCCTGTACTGTGACATCACTGTGTGTATTATCCCTGTACTGTCACATCACTGTGTGTATTATCCCCTGTGCTGTGACATCACTGTGTGTATTATCCCTGTACTGTGACATCACTGTGTGTATTATCCCTGTGCTGTGACATCCCTGTGTGTATTATCCCTGTACTGTGACATCACTTTGTATATTATCCCTGTGCTGTGACATCACTGTGTGTATTATTCCTGTACTGTGACCTCACTGTGTGTATTATCCCTGTACTGTGACATCACTGTGTGTATTATTCCTGTACTGTGACCTCACTGTGTGTATTATCCCTGTTTTGTGACAACACTGTGTACATTATCCCTGTACTAAGACATAACTGTGTGTTATCCCTGTATTGTGACATCACTGTGTGTATTACCCCTGTACTGTGACATCACTGTGTGTATTATCCCTGTACTGTGACATCACTGTGTGTATTATCCCTGTACTGTGACATCAATGTGTATATTAGCTCTGTACTGTGACATTACTGTGTGTATTATCTCTGTACTGTGACATCCCTGTGTATTATCCCTGTACTGTGACATCACTGTGTGTATTATCCCTGTACTGTGACATCACTGTGTGTATTATCCCCTGTGCTGTGACATCACTGTGTGTATTATCCCTGTACTGTGACAACACTGTGTATTATGCCTGTACTCTGACATCAACGTGTGTATTATCCCTGTACTGTGACATCACTGTGTGTATTATCCCTGTACTGTCACATCACTGTGTGTATTATCCCCTGTGCTGTGACATCACTGTGTGTATTATCCCTGTACTGTGACATCACTGTGTGTATTATCCCTGTGCTGTGACATCCCTGTGTGTATTATCCCTGTACTGTGACATCACTTTGTATATTATCCCTGTGCTGTGACATCACTGTGTGTATTATTCCTGTACTGTGACATCACTGTGTGTATTATCCCTGTACTGTGACATCACTGTGTGTATTATTCCTGTACTGTGACCTCACTGTGTGTATTATCCCTGTTTTGTGACAACACTGTGTACATTATCCCTGTACTAAGACATCACTGTGTGTTATCCCTGTACTGTGACATCACTGTGTGTATTACCCCTGTACTGTGACATCACTGTGTGTATTATCCCTGTTCTGTGACATCACTGTGTGTATTATCCCTGTACTGTGACATCACTGTGTGTATTATCCCTGTACTGTGACAACACTGTGTATTATGCCTGTACTCTGACATCAATGTGTGTATTATCCCTGTACTGTGACATCACTGTGTGTATTATCCCTGTACTGTCACATCACTGTGTGTATTATCCCCTGTGCTGTGACATCACTGTGTGTATTATCCCTGTACTGTGACATCACTGTGTGTATTATCCCTGTGCTGTGACATCCCTGTGTGTATTATCCCTGTACTGTGACATCACTTTGTATATTATCCCTGTACTGTGACATCACTGTGTGTATTATCCCTGTACTGTGACATCACTGTGTGTATTATCCCTGTACTATGACATCACTGTGTATATTAGCTTTGTACTGTGACATTACTGTGTGTATTATCTCTGTACTGTGACATCCCTGTGTATTATCCCTGTACTGTGACATCACTGTGTGTATTATCCCTGTACTGTGACATCACTGTGTGTATTATCCCCTGTGCTGTGACATCACTGTGTGTATTATCCCTGTACTGTGACAACACTGTGTATTATGCCTGTACTCTGACATCAATGTGTGTATTATCCCTGTACTGTGACATCACTGTGTGTATTATCCCTGTACTGTCACATCACTGTGTGTATTATCCCCTGTGCTGTGACATCACTGTGTGTATTATCCCTGTACTGTGACATCACTGTGTGTATTATCCCTGTGCTGTGACATCCCTGTGTGTATTATCCCTGTACTGTGACATCACTTTGTATATTATCCCTGTGCTGTGACATCACTGTGTGTATTATTCCTGTACTGTGACCTCACTGTGTGTATTATCCCTGTACTGTGACATCACTGTGTGTATTATTCCTGTACTGTGACCTCACTGTGTGTATTATCCCTGTTTTGTGACAACACTGTGTACATTATCCCTGTACTAAGACATCACTGTGTGTTATCCCTGTACTGTGACATCACTGTGTGTATTACCCCTGTACTGTGACATCACTGTGTGTATTATCCCTGTTCTGTGACATCACTGTGTGTATTATCCCTGTACTGTGACATCACTGTGTGTATTATCCCTGTACTGTGACATCACTGGGTGTATTATCCCCGTGCTGTGACATCACTGTGTGTATTATCCCTGTACTATGACATCACTGTGTATTATGCCTGTACTCTGACATCAATGTGTGTATTATCCCTATACTGTGACATCACTGTGTGTATTATCCCTGTACTGTCACATCACTGTGTGTATTATCCCCTGTGCTGTGACATCACTGTGTGTATTATCCCTGTACTGTGACATCACTGTGTGTATTATCCCTGTGCTGTGACATCCCTGTGTGTATTATCCCTGTACTGTGACATCACTTTGTATATTATCCCTGTGTTGTGACATCACTGTGTGTATTATTCCTGTACTGTGACCTCACTGTGTGTATTATCCCTGTACTGTGACATCACTGTGTGTATTATTCCTATACTGTGACCTCACTGTGTGTATTATCCCTGTTTTGTGACAACACTGTGTACATTATCCCTTTACTAAGACATCACTGTGTGTTATCCCTGTATTGTGACATCACTGTGTGTATTACCCCTGTACTGTGACATCACTGTGTGTATTATCCCTGTACTGTGACATCACTGTGTGTATTATCCCTGTACTGTGACATCACTGTGTGTATTATCCCTGTACTGTGACATCACTGGGTGTATTATCCCCGTGCTGTGACATCACTGTGTGTATTATCCCTGTACTATGACATCACTGTGTATATTAGCTCTGTACTGTGACATTACTGTGTGTATTATCACTGTACTGTGACATCACTGTGTGTATTATCCCTGTACTGTGACATCACTGTGTATATTAGCTCTGTACTGTGACATTACTGTGTGTATTATCTCTGTACTGTGACATCACTGTGTATTATTCCTGTACTGTGACATCACTGTGTGTATTATCCCTGTACTGTGACATCATTGTGTTTATTATCCCTGTACTGTCACATCATTGTGTGTATTATCCCTGTGCTGTGACATCACCTTATGTATTATCCCTGTACTATGACATCACTGTGTGTATTATCCCTGTGCTTTTACCTTGCCGTGTGTATTATCCCTGTACTGTGACATCACTGTGTATTATTCCTGTACTGTGACCTCACTGTGTGTATTATCCCTGTTTTGTGACAACACTGTGTATATTATCCCTGTACTGTGACATCACTGTGTGTTATCCCTGTACTGTGACATCCCTGTGTGTATTATCCCTGTACTGTGACATCACTGTATGTATTACCCCTGCACTGTGACATCACTGTGTGTATTATCCCTGTACTGTGACATCACTGTGTGTTATCCCTGTACTGTGACATCCCTGTGTGTATTATCCCTGTACTGTGACATCACTGTATGTATTACCCCTGCACTGTGACATCACTGTGTGTATTATCCCTGTACTGTGACATCACTGTATGTATTACCCCTGCACTGTGACATCACTGTGTGTATTATCCCTGTACTGTGACATCACTGTGTGTATTATCCCTGTACTGTGACATCACTGTGTGTATTATCCCTGTACTGTAACATCACTGTGTGTATTATCCCTGTGCTATGACATCACTGTGTATTTTTCTTGTACTGTGACCTCACTGTGTGTATTATCCCTGTGCTGTTACATCCCTGTGTGTATTATCCCTATACTGTGATATCACTGTGTGTATTATCCCTGTTCTGTGACATCCCTGTGTATATTATCCCTGTTTTGTGACAGCACTGTGTACATTATCCCTGTACTGTGACATCACTGTGTGTATTATCCCTGTACTGTGACATCACTGTGTGTATTATCCCTGTACTGTGATATCACTGTGTATATTATTCCTGTACTGTGACATCACTGTATGTGTTATAGCTGTACTGTGACATCACTATATTTATTATCTCTGTACTGTGACATCACTGTGTGTATTATACCTGTACTGTGACATCACTATGTGTATTATTCCTGTACTGTGACATCACTATATTTATTATCCCTGTACTGTGACATCACTGTATGTATTATAGCTGTACTGTGACATCACTATATTTATTATCTCTGTACTGTGATATTGCTATGTTTATTATCATTATATTATAAAATCACTACATTTATTTTCCCTGTGCTGTTTTTAGTGAATTAATGTGAGTAAAATTGAATTCCACTCAAAGTATACAGAAATCTGCATTCCCCAAAATGTGGATTTTTTTTGTAAGTCATTCCTGGAAGAATGCCAGGATTCAGTTAAATATTGGCCGCTTGCTGCCAATTTTGTGGACCTTAAAAGGCAAGCAAAAGGTTAAAAAATAAAGTTAAAAACCTTATACTCACCACTCTGGCCCCTCAGATACCGCCACATTATTGCATCTTAAAATTGGGGGCACTGAAATACCCTGGGCCTTGGTTGCTAGGCCAATGGCTTCTGGGTTTGCTAGGCTTTAGAGGGGTCTGTCCATGTGCACACAAAGGTCATAGCCCATGACATCACAGATCACAGTCTGCACTGCAACCTTTGCAGGCGCATGCGCAGCACTCTCCAGAACAAGAAGTCTCAGCCTAGCAAACTAAGTTCCAGGGATTTCAACACCGCCAATCTGAAGATGTGATGACAACCAGACAGGTGATGGCAGTCAGTAGCAGGGGGACCAGATAGGTGAGCGGTTAAGGGAGTGAAGAGATTTGTATTATTTTTTACATATTACAGTTATTATTCCCTAAGGTCTTGAAAACCACAAAGCTATGTTGCATTTGCAAAGCCCCTGATGAACGTAAACATTGCAACCCCACCCCTCCACAACTGACTCCATTTTGGAAACTGCCTCCATTGAGGTTGCTCCTCTAGGGATGTGGGGAGCATCTTGAACCCAATGGTGCTTCACATAATTTTATAATATTCAACCATGAAATTAAAATATTGTGCATAGAGATGAGCGAACCTTTCAAAGTTTGGCTCCCTGATCTTCACCAAGCCTTCCGGTGTTTGCTGAAAAGTTTGTTGAACATACAAGCCCATTGAATTCAATGGGAGGCCAAACATATGATTTGTAAAATTGTGTAGGAGGGTTGTATAAGAAAGAAAATGAAGGATATACTGTAACAGCTCCTTTGGCTATACTTCCAGGGCCACTGTGTCCCTGAAAAGTTGTTTCTGATCACATAAGAGGTATTGTCATACTCAGGAGAAATTGCCACTGCACCAGGGCAATTGGGAAGGGCTGGGTAAAACTGGGACTTGCAGTTCGCTGGTATAAGATGTGTATCGGGTAACCATCGCGACCGATGCCGGAACATCCACTGCCAGAGCGCTGACGTCAAAGGCAGGAGCTGCTTGCCTCTGATTGGCCAGCGCGCTGCCTTTGAGTATCATCTGACAGAGGAAGTTCCTCCCTCGTCACAATGGTTACCCGATACACATCCTGTAGTGGTGAACTACGTGTATCAGGTAACCATCGCGACGAGGTTGGAACTTCCTCTGTCAGACGCTACTCAAAGGCAGCGCGCTGACTAATCAGAGGCAAGCGGCTCCTGCCTTTAATGTCAGCGCTCTGTCAGCGGAAGTTCTGGCATCGGTCGCGATGGTTACCCGATACACATCTTGTACCGGCGAACTGCAAGTCCCACTAGGCCGTCGATGGAACGGAAGCTAAGGTGAGCGTAATACGTGTGTGTGCGTGTGTTTTTGTTTATGTTTGTGCATGTGTGGAATGACACAATAGGGGACCAGGATGGGACATTTAACAAGTTGTGGAACAAATTGTCTGCATTGCAATGACTTCCTATGGGAAATCTTGATTGCTGAACGAGTAACTTGGTTAACAAGCACACTCCCAGAACGGATTGTTCTCGTTAACCAAGGTTCCACTGTATTAACATTGAATGACAGTATTAGTGTGAAAAGCCAGTTACGCTTTTGGTGATCGAACTGTTATCGAACATAATCTCGAACTGTCGAACTTGAAGATAATTGTTCGCGTTCGTCGAACGACTCGAACATCGCCTACAACAGGTCGAATTTGAGATTGGCGAACAGTTCGATTCGAACACCGCTGATCTCTAATTATAAATAAGCACTTGAACCTTGTGTCACCCCCACCTCACCCCATTGTAGATTGTAAGCTCTTACGAGCAGCGTTGTCTTTATTTTTGCTTTCATTATTATATCTTTTATAACTATTACTTATGATTGTTTGTATATGAACATCTGAATTGTAAAGTGCAACGGAATATGTTGGTGCTATAGAAATAAAGATTATTATTATTATTATTATTATTATTAATGTATTGTGTAATGTGAATTATGTCTCGCGTCTTTTGTAACTTATATGTTATGTGAATTGTATTTTACTGTGATGTAGACTGTGATAATGATATGTAATATATAGGAATGTTAATGTAGGATATTTTGAAAGTGAGATCTACCCAGCAACAGACTACATGGTCCGAAGTAGTTGCATTTTGGGACTAGTCCTCTCTGGGCGTGGTCAGCTGAAAGGGAAAGTGATGGTTCATTTTAGAAGAGTGAAGTCAAAAAGTTAGAAACAGAGATCCGGGTGTGTTTTTCTTGACTGGTTAGTTGATGATCTATGCCACTGTGTACTTTACCTTCTTTCTAGTTTCATGGGTTATTATTAGGGATGATTGAATACCTCAAAAATTCGGCTTTGCGAATATTTTAAGAATAGGTAGCTGCTATTCGACTATTCGTGAATATTAGATGCACAATGTAAGTCTATGAGAAACCCGAATAACAACTATTTGGAACTATTCGGGCTTCCCATAGACTTACATTGCGCATCGAATATTCGCATAGTGGCGACCCATTCAGAAAATATTCGCGAAGCCAAATATTTGAGGTATTCGATCATCCCTAGTTATTATCTATCTAATATCATTCCTTTTTTCAATCACCTGGATCTCCATTTCTAACTTACCAATCATGTGTGGTAAATGTTTTCAAGGGACCCATGGACTTGTATTGGCCCTTGTCATAATGGCATGTATCTGTGTTGCCCCCACAGACACAAGGTCCATGGGAAAATACTAAAATGTGAAGATCATCTTAGGTTATAATGGGTGCGTGGGGCATCCATGAAGAACATGGATGCCACACATACCTCAAACACATACTTGTGAATGAGTCCTATTTCATTTAGGCACAAGGAGAGGTCTATTTAGTAGTTTTAGCATAAGGTCTTATGAAAATGAATTTTCCTTGCTGCTGTCATATCAGCTCATACACTTTGATCACATTGTGCCCAAAGAACGTCACATTTTTATACATTTTACAATACTGTATTCCTAATATTTTTGCTGTAGCATAATACTGATATTTGCATTCCTGTATCATTTGCTAACTCTTCTTCCTCTCCTCTTCCTTTCACTGTTGAGGTTCTTCAAGGTTCAACCCTAAACCTCCTCCTCTTCTCTCTATAAACAATGTCTTGAAAAGTATTTATGCCCCATGAACTTTTTTCACATTTTCTTTACCATTAAGCACACTAACCTAAAAGTATTTTATATTGTAAACTAACACAAAGTAGCAAGTATTTTTGAACAGTAAAGGAAATGATACATGGTTTTCTAAATATTTTAAAAATTCAAATCTGAAAATTGTGATGCACATTTGTATTCAGCCCTCCTGATGAGTACTTTGTAGGACCACCTTTCTTTCATTACTGCTGCATGTCTTTTGGAGATATGTCTCTAATAGCTTTATACATCTAGAGGCTTAATTTTTTTTGTCCATTATTCTTTGCAAAATTTGTCTTGTTCAGTAAGATGGAACATAGAGTGTCTGTGCACAGCAATTCACAGTCTCTCAATGGTATTTAGGCCTGGACTACGACTACAAAAAGAGTTTACAAGCTGTGATACTTTTCAAAGGGGATGCTACGAGGTACTAACTATGCAGGGTGCCCAAACTTTTGCATCGCCCATTTTCCTTTTTTGTTAATT